>NC_057812.1:348871857-349010220 GCF_018294505.1 Triticum aestivum | reverse complement strand
GTGGGAGGGAGGGAGGAGCAGCCATAGGAGGCACTCAAGTAGGAGGAATCCTACTTGGAGTCCCTCCCAAGGCGCGTCCCCCTGGCATATATAACCGAGGGGGAAGGAAAGAGGGGGAGAGGGAAGGAAGTGGGAATCCTAATCCACACTTTCCTTTCCCTTCTCCCCTTTTCTTATCCTCCTTAGGCCGGCTCATATGGGGGGCGCACCAGCCCCTTGTGGCTGGTGCGTTTCCCCTCTTGGCCCATAAGGCCCATATCTTTTGTCGGGGTGCCCGGAACCCCTTCCGGTGACCCGACAAGTACCCGGTACCCCCTGAAACACTTCTAGTGTCCGAATACCATCGTCCTATATATCAATATTTACCTCTCGACCATTTTGAGACTCCTCGTCATGCCCCTGATCTCACCCGGGACTCCGAACAACATTCGGTCACCAAATGACATAACTCATATAATATTATATCGTCATCAAACGTTAAGCATGCGGACCCTACGAGTTTGAGAACTATGTAGACATGACTGAGACACCTCTCCGGTCAATAACCAATAGCGAAACCTGGATGCACATATTGGCTCCTACATATTCTACGAATATCTTTATCGCTTGAACCGTTATGACAATATACATAATTCCCTTTGTCCATCGGTATGTTACTTATCCGAGATTCGATTGTCGGTATCTTCATACCTAGTTCAATCTCGTTACCGACAAGTCTCTTTACTCGTTCCATAATACATCACGTCATGACTAACTCCTTAGTCATTTTCTTGCAAGCTTATGATGTGTATTACCGAGAGGGCCCAGAGATACCTCTCCGATACTCAGAGTGACAAATCATAATCTCGATCTATGCCAACTCAATAAACACCTTCAGAGATACCTGTAGAGCATCTTTGTAATCACCCAGTTACGTTGTGACATTTGATAGCACACAAGGCATTCCTCCGGTATCCGGGAGTTGCATAATCTCATAGCCGAAGGAATATGTATTTGACAAGAAGATAACAATAGCAATAAAACTGAATGATCATTATGCTAATCTAACGGATGGGTCTTGTCCATCACATCATCATCCTAATGATGTGATCCTGTTATCAAATGACAACTCATGTCAATGGTTAGGAAACCTTAACCATCTTTGATAAACGAGCTAGTCAAGTAGAGGCTCACTAGGGACATAGTGTTTGTTTATGTATTCACACATGTATTTAAGTTTCTGATCAATACAATTCTAGCATGAATAATAAACCTTTATCATGAACAAGGAAATATAAAATAACAACTTTATTATTGCTGTTGGGGAATGCAGTAATTTCAAAAAATTTCCTACGCATACGCAAGATCATGGTGATGCATAGCAACGAGAGGGGAGAGTTTCATATGCGTACCCTCGTAGACCATAAGCGAAAGCGCTATGAGAACGCGGTTGATGTAGTCGTACATCTTCACGATCCGACCAATCCAAGCACCGAACGTACGGCACCTCCGAGTTCAGCACACGTTCAGCTCGGTGACGTCCCATGAACTCCAATCCAACAGAGCTCGAGGGAGAGTTTCGTTAGCACGACAGCATGATGACGGTGATGATGATGCTACTGACGCAGTGCTTCACCTAAGCACCGCTACGATATGACCGAGGTGGATTATGGTGGAGGGGGGCACCGCACACGGCTTGGAACAATCAACTTGTGTGTCTTTAGGTGCCCCCCGCCCCCGTATATAAAGGAGCAAGGGGGAGGCCGGCCGGCCTTGGTGCGCCCCGAGGAGAGGAGGAATCCTCCTCCTAGTAGGCGCGCCCCTCTCCCTCTCCCTCTCCATAGGAAGGGGAAGGAAAGAGAGGGAGAGGGAGAGGGAAAGAGTGGTCGCGCCCCCTCCCCTAGTCCAATTCGGACTCCTAATGGGAGGGGGCGCGCCACATCCTATGCAGCTGCCCTCTCTCTCCCTCAGGCCCACTAAGGCCCAATACTTCCCCGGGGGGTTCCGGTCACCCCTGCGGCACTCCAGTTTTCCCCGAAACCATCCGGAACACTTCCGGTGTCCGAATATAGCCGTCCAATATATCAATCTTTACGTCTTGACCATTTCGAGACTCCTCGTCATGTCCGTGATCACATCCGGGACTCCGAACTACCTTCGGTACATCAAAACACATAAACTCATAATACTGATCGTCACCGAACTTTAAGCGTGCGAACCCTACGGGTTCGAGAACTATGTAGACATGATCGAGACTTGTCTCCAGCCAATAACCAATAGCGGAACCTAGATGCTCATATTCGTTCCTACATATTCTACGAAGATCTTTATCGGTCAAACCGCATAACAACATACGTTGTTCCCTTTGTCATCGGTATGTTACTCGCCCGAGATTCGATCGTCGGTATCTCAATACCTAGTTCAATCTCGTTACCGGCAAGTCTCTTTACTCATTCCGTAATACATCATCCTGCAACTAACTCATTAGTTGCAATGCTTGCAAGGCTTATAGTGATGTGTATTACCGAGAGGGCCCAGAGATACCTCTCCGACAATCAGAGTGACAAATCCTAATCTTGATCTATGCCAACTCAACAAATACCATCGGGGACACCTATAGAGGACCTTTATAATCACCCAGTTACGTTGTGACGTTTGGTAGCACACAAAGTGTTCCTCCGGTATTCGGGATTTGCATAATCTCATAGTCATAGGAACATGTATAAGTCATGAAGAAAGCAATAACAACAAACTAAATGATCATCGTGCTAAGCTAACAGATGGGTCAAGTCAATCACATCATTCTCTAATGATGTGATCCCGTTAATCAAATGACAACTCATGTCTATGGCTAGGAAACTTAACCATCTTTGATTCAACGAGCTAGTCAAGTAGAGGCAAACTAGTGACACTCTGTTTGTCTATGTATTCACACATGTACTAAGTTTCCGGTTAATACAATTCTAGCATGAATAATAAACATTTATCATGATATAAGGAAATATAAATAACAACTTTATTATTGACTCTAGGGCATATTTCCTTCAGTTTCCCACTCGCACTAGAGTCAACAATCTAGTTCACATCGTCATGTGATTTAACACCAATAGTTCACATATTTATGTGATTAGTTCACATCTCCATGTGACTAACGCCCAAAGGGTTTATTAGAGTCAATAATCTAGTTCACATCGCTATGTGATTAACACCCAAAGAGTGATCATGTTTTGCTTGTGAGAGAAATTTAGTCAACATGTCTGCCACAATCAGGGCCATATGTATTTTGCAAATATTCTATGTCTACAATGCTTTGCACGGAGCTACTCTAGCTAATTGCTCTCACTTTCGATATGTATCTAGATCGAGACTTAGAGTCATCCAGATCGGCATCACAGCTTGCATTGACGTAACTCTTTACGACGAACTCTTTGTCACCTCCATAACCGAGAAACATTTCCTTATTACACTAAGGATATTTTTGACCGCTGTCCAGTGATCCACTCCTAGATCACTATTGTACCCTCTTGCCAAACTTATGCTGAGGTACACAATATGTCTGGTACATAGCATATGTAGCGACCAGACCTCAAACAGTCCGATCTCTGTGCATCAGTGTCATCCCTGGATCGGTAATGCTGACTCGCACAGTACTTGAGGATTTATAACAGAGTAGCAATCACACACTTATTACAATGAATGTCTCAAAAGAGAACATAAAACAATAAATATGCCTTAAGGCCATCTAAATCGATAACAGCGGAAGGCTTGGAAGATAACGTGAGTCCATCAACTCCAACGGCATCACTGAGTGAAAGACAACGACTTATGGCTCCTTACTCGTCGTCTAAAAAGTCTGCAACATGATACATTGCAGCCCGAAATGGGTCAACACATGGAATATGCTGGCAATGTAACACAAGAGAAAAATGAACAGAATAATGGCTGTCACTACATGCATATATGGCTGGTGGAGGCTGTATGGTTAACATGTTTTGCGAAAAGCCAATTTTTCCCTACAATAAAGGAATAAATTTTATTTAACTATCATGGTAGTTGTTAAACATTGAGAATGTTCCTCCAACTCAATCCCATTTAAACATCATCATTAACCCAATCGATTTAAATTAAGAGTGATGAGATCCACATGATAATCCAGGAACTAGGTACTCAAGATGTCCATAACCGGGGACACGACTAACCATGATTAGTTTATACACTCTGCAGAGGTTTGCGCACTTTTCCCCCCAAGACTCGAATGCATCCATGGTCGGAGATTCGAGACATAGTCTTTCTGAAGCATTAACTCTCTACTCTGGGTAGACTATACCACCTACAACCCACTACATCTGCTAGTCTACCTCTTCAAGAGCTTCACGCAACTTACTCAACTATGCTAGAGCCCATAATAGCTTGTGGTTGCACACGAAAGTTTCTAGCATGAATAATCTTATGATCCTTTTGAGCCTGGGTGGCGGGCCGTAGGATGATCACACGGGTCCTCCGGGATATCCTAGGACAACACTGGTTCTCTAGGTGCCCACAAGCAATCCACCCAGATGTGTATTTAAGTTGCCACCTTAAGTTGAACCATTACTTAACAAACTCACCACTGTCATGGATACTCTCAAACCCAATCCACGTCTATGAGCATAACATAGTAAATATAAGCAACGTAGAAGTAACTCCCATAGTTTGATAATAAACAGGTGAGTAGGTACTACCTCATCTACTTCCCCAAACCCACAATTTAATTTGGATCCTAACCATGCAATTGTTTGAAGACTGATCTAATGCAATAAATCTGGGTAGTAAAGAGGTATGATCAAAGTGTTACTTGCCTTGCTGATGATCCGCTAAACCTAGAGACTCATAGTAGCATGCTTTGCACTCCGGGTACTCTACCGCAAACAAACAAGCATACAATAAGCACTCAACTAGAAGCATGAGTAAAACTCCAATAATAAGATCTAACCAGGAAGTTCAACTTAAGAACTCCGGTTTGCAAAAGAATCAAATCGAACGAAGCAACAAAACTCAAGCTGCGAAAGAAACAAGATCCGATTACTAATCTGAACTAAAGTCAAATTTTACTGTTTCAAAATCTTGTTCAAGTTGGTTAAACAGAAAGAGGGCTTCAAGACGAAGATCAAGGCGCTTGAATCGGCTGATTCCGACTAACGAGCGAAAAGATAAACTAAAACAAAAATCGGATCAGAAATCACGATTGAAAATAATCGCGAAAAAACCCGAGAAAAAGAAAAATTGACGAACAGGCTAACGAATGAACGTTCGCTGTGTGTGACTAAGGGGCGAAAACCGTTCATTAAAATGAATGTACGGACGAACGTCCGCTATTTAACCGAACCGAAAAACCCGATCTAAACCGATTAAAATAAAAAAAACTGAAACTAGGGTTTATAAAAAAACTGATCGGTTTCTAACGAAAAACCGGCGGCGCCTACCTCGGGTTAGGCGGGGTCCTGCGACTCCGGCGGCGGCGCGGCTTGCGGCGGGGCGGCAAGGCGAGGCGGGGCGGCGGCAGCAGCGAGCAATGGCGAGCGGCGGCGGCGGCTACGAGGCGGTGGTGGCGCGGCTCTGCTAGGGTTTCGGCGGGGCGGCGCTGGTGGGCCGCAGGGCTTGGGCGTGCGGGCTTTAAAGCCCCAGGCCAGGCGAGTCCTAGTCGGGTACAGCTCGACTAGGTCGGTTAACCTTTTAAAAAAAATTTAAATTCTGACGCGCAGAAAAACAAAGAAAAAGAATACTAAACAGACTCGAAAAATCCCGAAATAAATTTTCCCCGTCCTCTAAAAATCTACCGGACAAGGTGAACAGTTATTTGGGCCTCTAATGCAATTTTGAAAAGGCACATTTTTCCTAATTCCAATAAAATAGCAATGAAAACTCCGAATAAAATCTTATTTGATTTTAATATTAAATCTCCAATATTTCTTTATGTTGGGGAAGTCATTTTATCCCTCTCTTTTATTTTTCATAAAAGAAATATTCGAAGAGAAAATAATTAAAAATCGAACGATCCTCTTTTCAAGATTTGAGAAAACTCAAATATGAAAATAAAGAAATCCCCAACTCTCTCCGTGGGTCCTTGAGTTGCGTAGAATTTCTAGGATCAAACCAAAATGCAATAAAATATGATATGCAATGATGATCTAATGCATAACATTCCAAATTGGAAATTTGGGATGTTACAAACCTACCCCCCTTAAGACGAATCTCGCCCTCGAGATTCGGGTTGGCTAGAAAATAGGTGAGGGTGATCCTTCCGTAGGTCTTCCTCTTGTTCCTAGGTGGCTTCATCCTCAGTATGGTGGCTCCACTGAACCTTACAGAACTTGATAACCTTGCTGCATGTGACTCGACTGGCAAAATCAACAATCTTGATTGGTTTCTCCTCGTAGGTCAAGTCGCTATCCAACTGAATCGATTCTAGTTGCACTGTATCTCTTAGAGGAATATCAGCCATCTCTGCGTGGCACTTCTTCAACTGAGAAACGTGGAACACATCGTGAACTCCTGACAATCCTTCAAGCAATTCCAACTTGTAAGCAACTTCTCCCATACGTTCCAAAACACAGTATGGTCCCACAAAACGTGGTGCTAACTTTCCCTTAACTCCGAAGCGCTTCACTCCTCGGAGTGGTGATACACGAAGATACACTCTGTCTCCAACTTCGTGAACTGTCTCCTTGTGTTTAGAATCTACATAACTCTTCTGCCTGGACTGGGCCACCTTGAGTCTATCGCGAATCAGCTTAAGCTTCTCTACAGACTCTTTAATCAAATCTGGTCCAAATAACTGACGGTCTCCAACTTCATCCCACAACAATGGTGTCCTGCACCTCCTTCCGTACAATGCTTTGAAAGGGGCAATCTTCGGACTGGCTTAATAGTTGTTGTTGTAAGAGAACTCCGCATAAGGCAAATTGTCGTCCCAACTAGATCCATAGTCTAGCGCACAAGCTCTCAACATGTCCTCTAAAATCTGATTGACTCTCTTAGTCTGTCCATCTATCTGCGGGTGAAAAGCTATACTGAACTCTAGCCTGGTTCCCAGAGTCTCATGCAACTGATTCCAAAACTTTGAGGTAAACTGGGTTCCTCTATCTGATACAATGGTCCTTGGAACTCCATGCAGAGATACGATCCTGGTCATGTATATCTTTGCCAACTTAGCATTGGTGTATGTGGTCTTCACTGGGATCAAATGAGCTACCTTCGTCAAACAATCGACTACAACCCATATCGAGTCATAGCCTAAACGAATCCTGCGTAATCCCATGATAAAGTCCATGCCTAGTTTATCCCACTTTCCATTCGGGTATCGACAATGGCTGTAGCAATCCAGCTGGCTTCTGATGTTCTGCCTTCACTCTCTGACATACATCACAAACTGCTACATACTCCGCAATATCCTTCTTCATTCCGGTCCACCAGAATCTATCCTTCAAATCCAGATACATCTTAGTATTTCCTGGGTGAATTGAATACGGCGAATCATGGGCCTCTTGTAGAATCAACTTCCTGATCTCCGGATCATTAGGCACATAAATGCGGTCCTCAAACCATAGGGTATCGTGCTCATCATCATGAAATCCCTTAGCTTTTCCTTTGCTCATTTTTTCCTTTATCTCAGCAATCTCCTTGTCCGTCTTCTAGGCTTCCCTGATCTTATCCATCAAGGTAGACTGAATCTCCAATGCTGCTACATAACCTCTCGGAACTATTTCCAAACATAGCTCACGAAGATCATCCACTAACTCCTTGGGTAACTCTCCGGTCATGAGTGTATTGACATGGCTCTTGCAGCTCAATGCATCGGCTACCACGTTATCCTTTTCAGGATGATAATTCAACTTCATATCATAATTCTTAATGAGCTCCAACCATCTCCTTTGTCTGAGATTCAACTCCTTCTGCGTGAAGATATACTTCAAACTCTTGTGATCCGTGTACACCTCATAATGGTTTCCGATGAGAAAATATCTCCATGTCTTCAACGCATGCACTACGACTGCTAACTCCAAATCATGGGTAGCAATACTCATGGGGTTTGAGTTGTCGTGAGGCATATGAAACAACTCTTCCTTCCTGCATAAGCACTGCTCCAAGTCCTCGACGAGAAGTGTCGCAATACACCGGGTAGTCCTTGCATTGATCTGGAAGAATCAACACTGGAGCTGTAACCAAGCGTTTCTTCAACTCCTGGAAACTGGCCTCACATTCCTCAGTCCATTTGAACTTGGTGTCCTTCTTCAACAACTCCGTCATGGGCTTTGCAATCTTCGAGAAATTCTCGATGAACCTCCGGTAGTATCCTGCGAGTCCAAGAAAACTCCGGATCTCTCCAACTGACGTGGGTGCTTCCCAATTTGTCATAGTGATGACCTTGGTAGGGTCTACGGCTATTCCTTCTCCGGATATAACATGTCCGAGGAATCCAACTTCCTTCAACCAAAACTCACACTTGCTGAACTTGGCATATAGCTGATGTTCTCTGAGTTTACCAAGTACCAAACGCAAATGCTCCTTATGCTCCTCTTCATTCTTCGAGTAGACCAGAATATCATCAATGAACACCACGACGAACTTATCCAAAAACTCCATAAACACCTTGTTCATCATGTTCATGAAATAGGCAGGTGCGTTAGTCAGACCAAATGACATAACGGTATATTCATATAGCCTGTACCTTGTGGTAAAAGCTGTCTTGGGTATATCCTGCTCTCGACTCTTCAGTTGGTGGTACCCTGATCATAGATCGATCTTGGAAAACACCTTAGCTCCTTGCAGCTGGTCAAAAAAATCATTGATCATCGACAGTGGGTAATTGTTCTTGATCGTCACCTCATTCAATCCACGATAGTCAACAACCATCCTCAGCGATCCATCCTTCTTCTCCACTAGAAGCACTGGTGATCCCCAAGGTGATGAGCTTGGGCGAATATATCCTTTATCCAGTAACTCCTTAATCCGCTTCTTAATTTCCTCTAAATCCTTTGCGGGCATCCTGTACGGTCTCTTAGATATTGGCCCTGTGCCCGACAAAAGTTCGATCAAAAACTCAATGTCCCTATCCGGTGGCATGCCTAGCAACTCTTCTGGAAATACATCCGGGAAATCCTTCACCACTGGTACTTCCTCCTGTACAACTCCTGATAAGGAATTCACTTGAGTCCTATTCGGCACATGCCGGGATACATACTTGATCCTTCTTCCTTCTGGGGTGGTAAGCAAAATCGACTTACTGGCGCAGTCAATGTTCCCTTCATACTTCGATAACCAATCCATGCCTAATATCACATCTAGTTCTTGTGACTCCAATACTATTAGGTCTGAGGGACACAGGTAGTTACCAATCCTTAATGGTAACCGATCACACCAAAGGCTAGCCATATACTCTGCTCCTGGCGAGGTTACTAACATGGGTGTCCTAAGGGTTTGGGTTGGCAGTTTAAACTTATCCATAGATCCCCTTGATATGTATGAATGTGATGCACCAGTATCAAAAAGAATGATTGCAGTAAATGACTTAACCAAAAACTTACCTATTACTGCATCGGGTTGAGCTTCAATCTCCTCCACGCTAACGTGGTTCACTTGTCCCCTGTTGAAAGGGTTGGGCTTCTTCCCAGAGCTTCCATTGCCATCTCCATTGTTTGCTTCAGAACATTCTGTGGCATAATGTCCATTCTTCCTGCACTTGAAACAAGTAATGTGACTTAGATCCTTCTTGGCGGGCGTTGCGGGGTTGGTACGATTCTGGCCGTTGCTTCCTCCATTACCATTTGCATTCCTGGGGCCACTATGGTTGTGCGCAACCCCTCCATTGTGGTTGTGACCTCCATGGTTATGTTGAAGGGCCCTCCCAAGTTTGGGGTAAAACGGGGTCTCTGCTGAGCTCCAGAATTATACTTCCTATGTCCATACTTCCTCTTACGGTTGTCAATCTGCTGCCGCTTCCCTTCAATCATGAGAGCTCTATCTACCAACTATTGGTAGTTATTAAAAGTTGCTACCATCAATTGCATGCTCAGCTCATCATTCAGTCCTTCCAAAAACTTCTCCTGTTTAGCTACATTCGTAGCAACGTCATCTGGGGCATAACATGCTAGCCTGCTAAAGTCATCCACATACTGGCCAACGGTGTGTCCTCCTTGGCGTAAGTTGCGAAACTCACGCTTCTTCATGGCCATAGCTCCTGCTGATACATGGGCTGTGCGAAAGGCCTGCTGAAACTGGTCCCACATAACAGTGTCGATGGGATAGGTGATAGTGTAATTCTCCCACCATGCTGTTGCGGGTCCATCAAGCTGACGTGAGGCAAAATGCACTCTTTCCGCATCTATGCATCCTATAGTGGTCAACTCCCTTCCAATCTTGCGGATCCAATAATCTACAACTATCGGCTCGGTACTACTAGAGAACACCGGCGGATTCAGCCTTAGAAATCGGGCTAAGTGATCAACAGGTGGTGGTGGTGGTGGGTTGTTGTTATTGTTATTGTTCCCCCGATTCTGATTCTGGACTAGTATCTGCATCAAAGCATTCTGTTGCTGGATCAACTGGGTGAGCTCCGGTGGAAAAGCAAATCCATTGTCGCGTCTCGAAGGCATCTGATGGGTTTAGAAAAGATGAGAAAATAGAGTAGAATGGGGTCTAGGGAAAAAACACTACCCATATGCACATGAGACAAACACAATCATATCACTTCAATCAATTCAAACAAGGGCATACAATCGATCTAACTATCGTTACAAAAGTGCTTGGACTATACTATATACATGGGGGAATACTACTACTGTTATGGTGGTCGACTAGAAAAATTGATCGGTAGAAGACTCCATAACATCTGCTCCAGGTTCATCAACAAAGTCATCATCGCTATCGTCGGGGTCCAGTCAGTGTCATCGATGATGATGTAGTTCTCTGGGCAGGTGGAATTGTCATCTTCTCCTCCTGGCGCGGGGTATCCCATGAATACTCCCAACTTTCTTGTCAAGTCATCATTCTTCTCCACTAGTACAACGATTTCCTCCTCATAATCTTCGTGAGTAGCCTTGAGTTCTTCCTCCAGCTCCGTGATCCTTCTCATTGCCTTCTTCAGATCTATCATGCCTGCGCACATCTGATTCTCCTAGCGATGAATGTGCTGGTTTAACTCCTGGATGAAAGCGGGAATAGATCTATCCTTCTTGGTGATGATCATCTCCCATTGTTCATCTCGACGCCCACAAATCTGGTAAATAGTATCCTTGAGATCCTTATGGTGAACTTCTCCAATGCGTCCCAGGGTGATGTGGGCGGCCATGCTCTTGCCTAAACTCCAGGTGGGTGCGTCAAAGGAAAACTCTATGGGCTCAGTGACTGGCGTGAACGTCCTTCCTGGAACTTGAACTTGAATCATCCAGTGCTCCTCTTCTGGTAAAGTGGTGTTGTAGGTCCCGGTGAAGCTTGGTATTCCGATGTTCAGGTACCTAGTGACTTCCTTCAAGTGTCATCCAAAGGGTGTGTCTTCATCCGGTTGTGCAAACTTGTTCCTCGCATCTGCCATTCTAAAGAGTAGAAAATGGAGAGGGGTCAGAAATGAGAAGAGAGTAGTGATCCAGGGTTTTAGCTCAGTGGTCATATCCTACAGTCAGCGTGTGCTCTGATACCATCTTGTAGCGACCAGACCTCAAATAGTCCGATCTCTGTGCATCACTGTCATCCCTGGATCGGTAATGCTGACACGCACAATACTTGAGGATTTATAACAGAGTAGCAATCACACACTTATTACAATGAATGTCTCAAAAGAGAACATAAAAAAATAAATATGTCTTAAGGCCATCTAAATCGATAACAGCGGAAGGCTTGGAAGATAACATGAGTCCATCAACTCCAACGACATCACTGAGTGAAAGATAATGACCTATGGCTCCTTACTCGTCGTCTGAAAAGCCTGCAACATGATACGTTGCAGCCCGAAATGGGTCTACACATGGAATATGCTGGCAATGTAACACAAGAGAAAAATGAATAGAATAATGGCTATCACTACATGCATATATGGTTGGTGGAGGCTGTATGGTTAACATGTTTTATGAAAAGCCAATTTTTCCTACAATAAAGGAATAAATTTTATTTAACTATCATGGTAGTTGTTAAACATTGAGAAGGTTCCTCCAACTCAATCCCATTTAAACATCATCATTAACCCAATCAATTTAAATTAAGAGTGATGAGATCCAGATGATAATCTAAGAACTAGGTGCTCAAGATGTCAATAATCGGGGACACGACTAACCATGATTAGTTAATACACTCTGCATAGGTTTGCGCAGTTTTCCCCACAAGACTCGAATACATCCATTGTCGGAGATTCGAGACACAGTCTTTCTGAAGCATTAACTCTCTACTCTGGGTAGACTATACCACCTACAACCCACTACATCTGCTAGTCTACCTCTTCAAGAGCTTCACGCAACTTAGTCAACTATGCTAGAGCCCATAATAGCTTGTGGCTGCACATGGAAGTTTCTAGCATGAATAATCTTATGATCCCTTTGAGCCTGGGTGGCGGGCCGTAGGATGATCACACGCGTCCTCCGAGATATCCTAGGACAACACTGGGTTCTCCAGGTGCCCACAAGCAATCCACCCAGATGTGTATTTAAGTTGCCACCTTAAGTTGAACCATTAATTAACAAACTCACCACTGTCATGGATACTCTCAAACCCAATCCACGTCTACGAGCATAGCATAACAAATATAAGCAACGTAGAAGTAACTCCCATAGGTTTGATAATAAATAGGTGAGTAGGTACTACCTCATCTACTTCCCAAAACCCACAATTTAAATTGGATCCTAACCATGCAATTGTTTGAGGACTGATCTAATGCAATAAAACTGGGTAGTAAAGTGGTATGATCAAAGTGTTACTTGCCTTGCCGATGATCCGCAAAACCTAGAGACTCGTAGTAGCACGCTTCTCACTCCGGGTACTCTATCACAAACAAACAAGCATACAATAAGCACTCAACTAGAAGCACAGGTAAAACTGAAATAAGAAGATCTAACCAAAAAGTTCAAGTTAAGAACTCCGGTTTGCAAAAAGAATCAAATCGAACGAAGCAACAAAACTCAAGCTGCGAAAGAAACAAGATTCGATTACTAATCTGAACTAAAGTCAAATTTTACTATTTCAAAATCTTGTTCAAGTTGGTTAAACAAAAAGAGGGCTTCGAGACGAAGATCTAGGCGCTTGAATCGCCTGATTCCGACTAACGAGCAAAAAGATAAACTAAAACGAAAATCAGATCAGAAATCGCGATCGAAAATAATCGCGAAAAAACCCGAGAAAAAGAAAAGCTGATGAACAGGCTAACAAACGAACATTCACTGTCTTTGACTAACGGGCAAAAACCATCCGTTAAAACGAATGTACGGACGAACGTCCGCTAATTAACCGAACCGAAAAAACCCGATCTAGACCGATTAAAATAAAAAAAACGAAACTAGGGTTTATAAAAAACCCGATCGGTTTCTAACAAAAAATCAGCGGCGGCTACCTCGGGTCCGGCGACTCCGGCGGTGGCGCGGCTTGCGGCGGGGCGGCGAGGCGAGGCGGGGCGGTGGCAACGGCGAGCAACGGCGAGCGGCAGCGGCGGCGCGGTCTGCTAGGGTTTCGGCGGGGCGACACTTGTGGGTTGCGGGGCTCGAGTGCGCGGGCTTTAAAGCCCCAGGCCGGGCGAGTCCTAGTCGGGTACGGCCTGGCTAGGTCAGTTAACCTTTTTTTTAAATTCTGACGTGCAGAAAAATGAAGAAAAAGAATACTAAACAGACTCCAAAAATCCCGAAATAAATTGTCCCCGTCCTCTAAAAGTCTATCGGACAAGGTGAACATTTATTTGGGCCTCTAATGCAACTTTGGAAACACACATTTTTCCTAATTCAAATAAAATAGCAATAAAAACTCCGAATAAAATCTTATTTGATTTTAATATTAAATCTCCAATATTTCTTTATTTTGGGGAAGTCATTTTATCCCCTCTCTTTTATTTTTCATAAAAGAAATATTTGAAGAGAAAATAATTAAAAATCAAACGATCCTCTTTTCAAGATTTGAGAAAACTCAAATATGAAAATAATGAAATCCCCCACTCTCTCCGTGGGTCCTTGAGTTGCGTAGAATTTCTAGGATCAAACCAAAATGCAATAAAATATGATATGCAATGATGATCTAATGCATAACATGCCAAATTGGAAATTTGGGATGTTACAACATAGCATACTTTATAGAACCTATGACTTAGGCATAGGGAATGACTTTTCATTCTCTTTCTATTTTCTGCCGTGGTCGGGTTTTGAGTCTTTACTCAACTTCACACCTTGCAACACAGGCAAGAACTCCTTCTTTGACTTTTCCATTTTAAACTACTTCAAAATCTTGTCAAGGTATGTACTCATTGAAAATATATCAAGCGTCTTGATCTATCTCTATAGATCTTGATGCTGAATATGTAAGTAGCTTTATCGAGGTCTTTCTTTGAAAAACTCCTTTCAAACATTCCTTTATGCTTTACAGAAAATTCTACATTATTTTCGATCAACAATATGTCATTCACATATACTTATCAGAAATGTTGTAGTGCTCCCATTCACTTTCTTTGTAAATACAGACTTCACTGCAAGTCTGTATAAAACCATATGCTTTGATCACACTATCAAAGCGTATATTCCAACTCCGAGAGTCTTGCACTAGTCCATAAATGGATTGCTGGAGCTTGCACACTTTGTTAGCACCTTTTGGATCGACAAAACCTTCTGGTTGCATCATATACAACTCTTCTTTAAGATATCCATTAAGGAATGCAGTTTTGACATCCATTTGTCAGATTTCATAAAATGCGGCAACTGCTAACATGATTCGGACAGACTTTTAAGCATCGATATGAGTGAGAAAATCTCATCGTAGTCAACACCTTGAACTTGTCGAAAACCTTTTTGCGACAATTCGAGCTTTGTAGATAGCAACACTACTATCAGCATCCGTCTTCCTCTTGAAGATCCATTTATTCTCAATGGCTCGCCAATCATTGGGCAAGTCAATCAAAGTCCAAACTTTGTTCTTTATACATGGATCCCATCTCAGATTTCATGGCCTTAAGCCATTTTGCGGATTCTGGGCTCATCATCGCTTCCTCATAGTTTGTAGGCTCGTCATGGTTTAGTAACATGACTTCCAGAAAGGATTACCGTACCACTCTGGTGCGGACCATACTCTGGTTGTCCTACGAGGCTCGGTAGTAACTTGATCTGAAGTTTCATGATCATCATCATTAGCTTCCTCACTAATTGGCGTAGAAATCACTAGAACTGATTTCTGTGATGAACTACTTTCCAATTCGGGAGAAGGTACAATTACCTCATCAAGTTCTACATTCCTCCCACTCACTTCTTTCGAGAGAAACTTCTTCTCTAGAAAGGATCCACTCTTAGCAACAAAGATCTTGCCTTTCGGATCTGTGATAGAAGGTGTACCCAACAATTTCTTTTGGGTATCCTATGAAGATGCACTTTTCCGATTTGGGTTTGAGCTTATCAGGCTGAATTTTTTCACATAAGTATCACAACCCCAAACTTTAAGAAACGGCAACTTTGGTTTCTTGCCAAACCATAGTTCATACGGTTTCATCTCAACGGATTTAGATGGTGCCCTATTTAACGTGAATGCAAACGTCTCTAATGCATAACTCCAAAACGATAATGGTAAAATCGGTAAGAGACATCATAGATCACACCATATCCAATAAAATATGATTACAATGTTAGGACACACCATTATGCCGTGGTGTTCCAGGTGGCGTGAGTGGCAAAACTATTCCACATTGTTTCAAATGAAGACCGAACTCGTAACTCAAATATTCTCCTATGCGATCAGATCGTAGAAACTTTATTTTCTTGTTACGATGATTTTCCACTTCACTCTGAAATTCTTTGAACTTTTCAAATGTTTCAGACTTATGTTTCATTAAGTAGATATACCCATATCTACTCAAATCATCTGTGAAGGTCATAATATAACGACACCCACCGCGAGCCTCAACACTCATCGGACCGCATACATCAGTATGTATTATTTCCAATAAGTTAGTTGCTCGCTCCATTGTTCCGGAGAATGGAGTCTTATTCATCTTGCCCATGAGGCATGGTTCGCAAGCATCAAGTGATTCATAATCAAGTGATTCCAAAAGCCCATCAGCATGGAGTTTCTTCATGCGCTTTACACCAATATGACCTAAAAGGCAGTGCCACAAATAGGTTGCACTATCATTATTAACTTCGCATCTTTTGGCTTCAATATTATGAATATGTGTATCACTACGATCGAGATTCAATAAACCATTCACCTTGGGTGTATGACCACAGAAGGTATTATTCATGTAAACAGAATAACAATTATTCTTTGACTTAAATGAATAACTGTATTGCAATAAACATGATCCAATCATATTATGCTCTCCGCAAACATCAAATAACATTTATTTTAGGTTCAACACTAATCCCGAAGGTAAAGGGAGTGTGTGATGGTGATCTTATCAACCTTGGAATCATTTCCAATACACATCGTCACCTCGTCCTCAACTAGTTGATACGTCTCCAACGTATCTATAATTTTGATTGCTCCATGCTATATTATCTACTGTTTTGGACATTATTGGGCTTTATTATCCACTTTTATATTATTTTTGGGACTAACCTATTAACCGGATACCCAGCCCAGAATTGCTGTTTTTGCCTGTTTTAGGGTTTCGAAGAAAAGGAATATCAAACGGAGTCCAAACGGAATGAAACCTTCGGGAACGTTATTTTCTCATCGAATACAACTCAGGAGACTTGGACCCTACGTCAAGACACGTAACTGGAGGCCACGAGGTAGGGGGGCGCGCCTACCCCCCCAGGCGCGCCCTCCACCCTTGTGGGCCCCTTGTTGCTCCACCGACGTACTTCTTCCTCCTATAGATACCCACATACCCCCAAAGGATCAGATGCGGAGCTAAAACCCTAATTCCACTGCCGTAACTTTCTGCATCCACGAGATCCCATCTTGGGGCCTGTTCCGGAGCTCCGCCGGAGGGGGCATCGATCACGGAGGGCTTCTTCATCAACACCATAGCCCCTCTGATGAAGTGTGACTAGTTTACCTCAGACCTACGGGTCCATAGTTAGTAGCTAGATGGCTTCTTCTCTCTTTTTGGATCTCAATACAATGTTCTCCCCCTCTCTTGTGGAGATCTATTCGATGTAATCTTCTTTTTGTGGTGTGTTTGTTGAGATCGATGAATTGTGGGTTTATGATCAAGTCTATCTATGACTAATATTTGAATCTTCTCTGAATTCTTTTATGTATGATTGGTTATCTTTGCAAGTCTCTTCGAATTATCAGTTTGGTTTGGCCTACTAGATTGATCTTTCTTGCAATGGGAGAAGTGCTTAGCTTTGGGTTCAATCTTGCGGTGTCCTTTCCCGATGACAGTAAGGGCAGCAGGGCACATATTGTATTGTTGCCATCGAGGATAACAAGGCGGCCGATGAGTGGAGTAATAGTAGTAGATGCAGGCAGGAGTCGGTCTACTTGTCTCAGACGTGATGCCTATATACAAGATCATACCTAGATATTCTCATACCTATGCTCAATTCTGTCAATTGCTCAACAGTAATTTGTTCACCCACCATAGAATACTTATGCTCTCGAGAGAAGCCACTAGTGAAACCTATGCCCCCCGGGTCTATCTTCATCATATTAATCTCCTACTACTTAGTTATTTACTTTGCCATTTACTTTGCCTTTATTTTACTTTGCATCTTTATCATAAAAATACCAAAAATATTATCTTATCATATCTATCAGATCTCACTCTCGTAAGTGGCCCTATAGGGATTGACAAGCCCTATTTGCGTTGGTTGCGAAGATTTATTTGTTTTGTGCAGGTGTGAGGGACTCTCGCGTAGCCTCCTACTGGATTGATACCTTAGTTCTCAAAAACTGAGGGAAATACTTACGCTACTTTGCTGCATCATCCCTTCCTCTTCGAGGAAAACCAATGCAATGCTAAAAGAGGTAGCAAGAAGGATTTCTAGCGCCATTGCCGAGGAGGTCTACGCAAAAGTCAACATACCAAGTACCCATCACATACCCTTATCTCCCGCATTACATTATTTGCCATTTGCCTCTCGTTTTCCTCTCCCCCACTTCACCCTTGCCGTTTTATTCGCCCTCTCTCTCTATCCTCCCTCTCTATTTGCCTCTTTTTGCCCGCTTGCTTTTTGTTTGCTTGTGTGTTAGTTTGCTTGCTTGTCACGATGGCTCAAGATAATACTAAATTGTGTGACTTCACCAATACCAACAACAATGATTTTATTAGCACTCTGATTGCTCCTCTTACCGATGCTGAATCTTGTGAAATTAATGCTGCTTTGCCGAATCTTTTTATGAAATATCCGTTCTCCGGCCTTCCTAGTGAAGATGCCGCTACCCATCTAAATAGCTTCGTTGATTTGTGTGACATGCAAAAGAAGAGAGATGTGGATAATGATATTGTTAAATTGAAGTTATTTCCTTTTTCGCTTAGAGATCGTGCTAAAGCTTGGTTTTCTTCTTTGCCTAAAAGTAGTATTGATTCATGGAACAAGTGCAAAGATGCTTTTATCTCTAAGTATTTTCCTCCCGCTAAGATCATCTCTCTT
Organism: Triticum aestivum; assembly: GCF_018294505.1. Lineage (NCBI taxonomy): Eukaryota > Viridiplantae > Streptophyta > Magnoliopsida > Poales > Poaceae > Triticum > Triticum aestivum. The sequence goes on along the minus strand of NC_057812.1, from coordinate 348,991,492 downwards.
AGAAACGATATTATGAATTTTAAGCAACTTGATCATGAACATGTTGCACAAGCTTGGGAGAGAATGAAATTAATGATACGTAATTGCCCTACTCATGGTTTAAATTTATGGATGATTATACAAAATTTTATGCCGGATTGAATTTTGCTTCTAGAAATCTTTTAGATTCGTCCGCGGGAGGCACTTTAATGGAAATCACTTTAGGAGAAGCTACTAAACTCCTAGATAATATTATGGTTAATTATTCTCAATGGCATACTGAAAGATCTACTAATAAAAAGGTGCATGCGATAGAAGAAATTAATGTTTTGAGTGGAAAGATGGATGAACTTATGAAATTATTTGCTAATAAGAGTGTTTCTTCTGATCCTAATGATATGCCCTTGTCTACTTTGATTGAGAATAATAATGAATCTATGGATGTGAATTTTGTTGGTAGGAACAATTTTGGTAACAACGCGTATAGAGGAAATTTCAATCCTAGGCCTTATCCTAGTAATCCCTCTAATAATTATGGTAATTCCTACAACAATTCTTATGGAAATTATAATAAGATGCCCTCTGATTTTGATTCTAATATTAAAGAATTTATTACTTCGCAAAAGAATTTTAATGCTATGATTGAAGAAAAATTGCTTAAGATTGATGATTTGGCTAGGAACGTTGATAGAATTGCTCTTGATGTTGATTCTTTGAAACTTAGATCTATTCCACCTAAGCATGATATCAATGAGTCTCTCAAGCCATGAGAATTTCCATTGATGAGTGCAAAGAAAGAACCGCTAGGATGCGTGCTAAGAAAGATGCCTTTATAAAAGCGTGTTCTTCTAGTTCCTATGAAAATAATGATGAAGATCTAAAAGTTATTGATGTGTCCCCTATTAAATCTTTGTTTTGCAATATGAATCTTGATAATGATGGGACTGAATATGATCCACCTTTACCTAGAAGGCGTTCCAAGAATTCTGAATCTTTTGATCTTGATGCTAAATTTGATAAAAGTGGGATTGAAGAAATTAAAACCCTAGATGTTGCTAAACCCACTATTATGGATTTCAAGGAATTTAACTATGAAAATTGCTCTTTGATTGATTGTATTTCCTTGTTGCAATCCGTGCTAAATTCTCCTCACGCTTATAGTCAAAATAAAGCGTTTACTAAACATATCGTTGATGCCTTGATGCAATCTTATGAAGAAAAACTTGAATTGGAAGTTTCTATCCCTAGAAAACTTTATGATGAGTGGGAACCAACTATTAAAATTAAAATTAAAGATCATGAATGCTATGCTTTATGTGATTTGGGTGCTAGTGTTTCCACGATTCCAAAGACTTTGTGTGATTTGTTAGGTTTCCGTGATTTTGATGATTGCTCTCTAAACTTGCACCTTGCGGATTCCACTATTAAGAAACCTATGGGAAGAATTAATGATGTTATTATTGTTGCAAATAGGAATTATGTGCCCGTAGATTTTATTGTTCTTGACATAGATTGCAATCCTTCATGTCCTATTATTCTTGATAGACCTTTCCTTAGAACGATTGGTGCAATTATTGATATGAAGGAAGGAAATATTAGATTCCAATTTCCATTAAGGAAAGGCATGGAACACTTTCCTAGAAAGAAAATTAAATTACCTTATGAATCTATTATGAGAGCCACTTATGGATTGCCTACCAAAGATGGCAATACCTAGATCTATTCTTGCTTGTTATGCCTAGCTAGGGGCGTTAAACGATAGCGCTTGTTGGGAGGCAACCCAATTTTATTTTTATTCCTTGCTTTTTGCTCCTGTTTAGTAATAAATAAATTATCTAGCCTCTGTTTTGGTTGTGTTTTTTGTGTTTAATTAGTGTTTGTGCCAAGTAGAACCGTTGGGAAGACTTGGGGAAAGTCTTGTTGAACTTGCTGTAAAAAACAGAAACTTTAGCGCTCACGAGAACTGCTGTCATTTTTATTTGGAAAGTGATATTTAGTTAATTATTTTTGAAGATGATTAATAGATAAATTCCTCACGTCCAGAATTTATTTTAGAATTTTTGGGGTTCCAGATCTTGCGCTAGCTACAGATTACTACAGACTGTTCTGTTTTTGACAGATTCTGTTTTTCGTGTGTTGTTTGCTTATTTTGATGAATCTATGGCTAGTAAAATAGTTTATAAACCATAGAGAAGTTGGAATACAGTAGGTATAACACCCATATAAATAAAGAATGAGTTCATTACAGTACCTTGAAGTGGTCTTTTGTTTTCTTTCGCTAACGGAGCTCACGAGATTTTCTACTTTAAGTTTTGTGTTGTGAAGTTTTCAAGTTTTGGGTAAAGATTTGATGGATTATGGAACAAGGAGTGGCAAGAGCCTAAGCTTGGGGATGCCCATGGCACCCCCAAGATAATCTAAGGACACCTAAAAGCCAAAGCTTGGGGATGCCCCGGAAGGCATCCCCTCTTTCGTCTACTTCTATCGGTAACTTTACTTGGAGCTATATTTTTATTTACCACATGATATGTGTTTTGCTTGGAGCGTCTTGTATGATTTGAGTCTTTGCTTGTTAGTTTAACACAATCATCCTTTCTGTACACACCTTTTGAGAGAGCCATACATGATTTGGAATTTGTTAGAATACTCTATGTGCTTCGCTTATATCTTTTGAGTTATATAATTTTGCTCTAGTGCTTCACTTATATCTTTTAGAGCACGGTGGTGGATTTGTTTTATAGAAACTATTGATCTCTCATGCTTCACTTAGATTATTTTGAGAGTCTTAATAGCATGGTAATTTTCTTAAAATCCTAATATGCTTGGTATGCAAGATTAATAATAAAACTCTCTTATGAGTGTGTTGAATACTATGAGAAGTTTGATACGTGATAATTGTTTTGAGATATGGAGATGGTGATATTAAAGTCATGCTAGTTGAGTAGTTGTGAATTTGAGAAATACTTGTGTTGAAGCTTGTGATTCCCGTAGCATGCACGTATGGTGAACCGTTATGTGATGAAGTTGGAGCATGATTTATTTATTGATTGTCTTCCTTATGAGTGGCGGTCGGGGACGAGCGATGGTCTTTTCCTACCAATCTATCCCCCTAGGAGCATGCACGTAATACTTTGCTTTATAACTTGTAGATTTTTGCAATAAGTATATGAGTTCTTTATGACTAATGTTGAGTCCATGGATTATACGCACTCTCACCCTTCCACCTTTGCTAGCCTCTCTAATACCGCGCACCTTTCGCCGGTATCATACACCTACCATATACCTTCCTCAAAACAGCCACCATACCTACCTATTATGGCATTTCCATAGCCATTCCGTGATATATTGCCATGCAACTTTCCACCGTTCCGTTTATGACACACTCCATCATTGTCATATTGCTTAGCATGATCATGTAGTTGACATAGTATTTGTGGCAAAGCCACCGTTCATAATTCTTTCATACTTGTCACTCATGCATCATTGCATATCCCAGTACACCGCCGGAGGCATTCATATAGAGTCATATTTTGTTCTAAGTATCGGGTTGTAATTGTTGAGTTGTAAGAAAAATAAAAGTGTGATGATCATCATTATTAGAGCATTATCCCAAGTGAGGAAAGGATGATGGAGACTATGATTCCCCCACAAGTCGGGATGAGACTCCGGACGAAAAATAAATCAAAGAGGCCAAATAAGCCCAAATAAAAAAAAGAGAAAGAAAAGAGGCCATAAAAAAGGAGAAAAGGTCCAAATAAAAAAATGAGAGAAAAAGAGAAAAGGGACAATGTTACTATCCTTTTACCACACTTGTGCTTCAATGTAGCACCATGATCTTCATTGTAGAGAGTCTCTCATGTTATCACTTTCATATACTACTAGGAATCTTTCATTATAGAACTTGGCTTGTGTATTCCAATGATGGGCTTCCTCAAATTGCCCTAGGCCTTCATGAGCAAGCAAGTTGGATGCACACCCACTTAGTTTCTTTTTGAGCTTTCATATACTTATAGCTCTAGTGCATCCGTTGCATGGCAATCCCTACTCACTCACATTGATATCTATTGATGGGCATCTCCATAGCCCATTGATACGCCTAGTTGATGTGAGACTATCTTCTCCCTTTTTGTCTTCTCCAAAACCACCACTCTATTCCACCTATAGTGCTATATCCATGGCTCACACTCATGTATTGTGTGAAGATTGAAAAGGTTTTGAGAATGTCAAAAGTATGAAACAATTGCTTGGCTTGTCATCGGGGTTGTGCATGATTTAAATATTTTGTGTGGTGAAGATAGAGCATAGCCAGACTATATGATTTTGTAGGGATAACTTTCTTTAGCCATGTTATTTTGAGAAGACATAATTGCTTTGTTAGTATGCTTGAAGTATTATTTTTTTATGTCAATATGAACTTTTGTCTTGAATCTTTCGGATCTGAATATTCATACCACAATTAAGAAGAATTACATTAAAATTATGCCAAGTAGCACTCCGCATCAAAAATTCTGTTTTTATCATTTACCTACTCGAGGACGAGCAAGAATTAAGCTTGGGGATGCTTGATACGTCTCCAACGAATCTATAATTTTTGATTGCTCCATGCTATATTATCTACTGTTTTGGACATTATTGGGCTTTATTATCCACTTTTATATTATTTTTGGGACTAACCTATTAACCGGAGGCCCAGCCCAGAATTGCTGTTTTTGCCTGTTTTAGGGTTTCGAAGAAAAGGAATATCAAACGGAGTCCAAACGGAATGAAACCTTCGGGAACGTGATTTTCTCATCGAATACAACTCAGGAGACTTGGACCCTACGTCAAGACACATAACAGGAGGCCACGAGGTAGGGGGCGCGCCTACCCCCCCATGCATGCCCTCCACCCTCGTGGGCCCCCTGTTGCTCCACCAACGTACTTCTTCCTCCTATATATACCCACGTACCCCCAAACGATCAGATACGGAGCCAAAACCCTAATTCCACCGCCGTAACTTTCTGTATCCACGAGATCCCATCTTGGGGCCTGTTCCGGAGCTCCGCCGGAGGGGGCATCGATCAGGAGGGCTTCTTCATCAACACCATAGCCCCTCCGATGAAGTGTGAGTAGTTTACCTTAGACCTACGGGTCCATAGTTAGTAGCTAGATGACTTCTTCTCTCTTTTTGGATCTCAATACAATGTTCTCCCCCTCTCTTGTGGAGATCTATTCGATGTAATCTTCTTTTTGCGGTGTGTTTGTTGAGACCGATGAATTGTGGGTTTATGATCAAGTCTATCTATGAATAATATTTGAATCTTCTCTGAATTCTTTTATGTATGATTGGTTATCTTTGCAAGTCTCTTCGAATTATCAGTTTGGTTTGGCCTACTAGATTGATCTTTCTTGCAATGGGAGAAGTGCTTAGCTTTGGGTTCAATCTTGCGGTGTCCTTTCCCGGTGACAGTAAGGGCAGCAAGGCACGTATTGTATTGTTGCCATCGAGGATAACAAGATGGGGTTTTCTTCATATTGCATGAGTCTATCCCTCTACATCATGTCATCTTGCTTAAGGCGTTACTCTGTTTTTAACTTAATACTCTAGATGCATGCTGGATAGCGGTCGATGAGTGGAGTAATAGTAGTAGATGCAGGCAGGAGTCGGTCTACTTGTCTCGGACGTGATGCCTATATACATGATCATACCTATATATTCTCATAACTATGCTCAAGTCTGTCAATTGCTCAACAGTAATTTGTTCACCCACCGTAGAATACTTATGCTCTCGAGAGAAGTCACTAGTGAAACCTATGGCCCCGGGTCTATCTTTATCATATTAATCTCCTACTACTTAGTTATTTACTTTGCCATTTACTTTGCCTTTATTTTACTTTGCATCTTTATCATAAAAATACCAAAAATATTATCTTATCATATCTATCAGATCTCACTCTCGTAAGTGGCCCTACAGGGATTGACAACCCCTATTTGCGTTGGTTGTGAGGATTTATTTGTTTTGTGCAGGTGCAACGAACTCGCGCGTAGCCTCCTACTGGATTGATACCTTGGTTCTCAAAAAGTGAGGGAAATACTTACGCTACTTTGCTGCATCATCCCTTCCTCTTCGGGGAAAACCAACGCAGTGCTAAAAGAGGTAGCACTAGTCTTTGTTTATTTTGCAACTCCCTTTTCGAGTTACTACTCTTAGCAACTGAACTAGTATTAAATATCAAGGGGTTTGCTATAAACACTAGTAAAGTACACATCAATAACATGTATATCAAATATACCATTGTTCACTTTGCCATCCTTCTTATCCTCCAAGTATCTAGGGTAGTTCCACTTCCAGTGACCATTTCCTTTGCAGTAGAAGCACTCAGTTTCAGGCTTGGGTCTAGCTTTGGGCTTCTTCATGGGAGTGGCAACTTGCTTGCCATTCTTCTTGAAGTTCCCTTTCTTTCCCTTGCCCTTTTACTTGAAACTAGTGGTCTTGTCAACCATCAACACTTGATGCTTTTTCTTGATTTCTACCTTCGCTGATTTCAGCATCGCGAAGAGCTTTGGGAATCTTTTCCATTATCCCTTGCATATTATAGTTCATCACGAAGTTCTAGTAACTTGGTGATAGTGACTAGAGAACTCTATCAATCACTATCTTATCGGGAAGATTAACTCCCATTTGATTCAAGTGATTGTAGTACCCAGACAATCTGACCACATACTCACTGGTTGAGCTATTCTCCTCCACCTTGTAGGCAACGTACTGTCAGAGGTCTCATACCTCTCGACACAGGCATGAGTATGAGATACCAATTTCAACTCTTAGAACATCTTATATGCTCCGTGGCATTCAAAACATTTTTGAAGTCCCAGTTCTAAGCCGTAAAGCATGGTGCACTAAACTATCAAGTAGTCATCATACTGAGCTTGTCAAACGTTCATAACGTCTGCATCTTCTCTTGCAATAGGTTTGTCACCAAGAGGTGCATCAAGGAAATAATTCTTCTATGCAGCAATGAGGATAATCCTCAGATCATAGACCTAGTCCGCATCATTGCTACTATCATCTTTCAACATAGTTTTTCTCTAGGAACATATCAAAAATAAAGGGGGAGCTACATCACGCGCTATTGATCTAAAACATAGTTATGGAAATACTATCAGGACTAAGTTCACGATAAATTGAAGTTCAATTAATCATATTACTTAAGAACTCCCACTTAGATAGACATCCCTCTAATCATCTAAGTGATCACGTGATCCATATCAACTAAACCATGTCCGATCATCATGTGAGATGGAGTAGTTTTCAATGGTGAACATCACTATGTTGATTATATCTACTATATGATTCACGCTCGACCTTTCGGTCTCCAGTGTTTCGAGGCCATATTTGCATATGCTAGGCTCATCAAGTTTAACCCAAGTATTTTGCGTGTGCAAAACGGGCTTGCACCCGTTGTATGTGAACGTAGAGCTTATCACACCCGATCATCACGTGGTGTCTCAGCACGAAGAACTGTCGCAATGGTGCATACTCAGGGAGAACACTTATACCTTGAAATTTAGTGAGAGATCATCTTATAATGCTACCGTCGAACTAAGCAAAATAAGATGCATAAAGGATAAACATCATATGCAATCAAAATATGTGACATGATATGGCCATCATCATCTTGTGCTTTTGATCTCCATCTCCAAAGTACCATCATGATCTCCATCATCACCGGCATGACACCATGATCTCCATCATCTTGATCTCTATCAACGTGTCATCATATGGTCGTCTCGCCAACTATTGCTATCGCATAGCGATAAAGTAAAGCAATTATTTGGCGCTTGCATCTTATGCAATAAAGAGACAACCATAAGGCTTCTGCGAGTTGTCGATAACTTCAACAAAACAAGATCATCTCATACAACAATTTATATCTCATCATGTCTTGACCATATCACATCACAACATGCCTGCAAAACAAGTTAGACGTCCTCTATTTTGTTGTTGCAAGTTTTACATGGCTGCTACGGGCTGAGCAAGAACCGTTCTTACCTACGCATCAAAAACCACAACACGGTATAGTGATTGCTTTATGATCTTGAGAAAGAACCCTGTTCATTGAATCCATTCAACTAAAGCTGGAGAAATAGACACCCACTAGCCACCTGTGTGCGAAGCATGTCGGTAGAACCAGTCTCGTGTAAGCGTACGCGTAATGTCGGTCTAGGCCGCTTCATCCAATAATGCCGCTGAATCAAGAATCAACTAGTGACGGCAAGCAATATGTATATACCCACGCCTAGAACTCCTTTGTGTTCTACTCGTGCATATAACATCTATGCATAAACCTAGCCCGGACGCCACTGTTGGGGAACTTAGTAATTTCAAAAATAATCCTACGCACAAGCAAGATCATGGTGATGCATAGCAACAAGAGGGGAGAGTTTCATCCACGTACCCTCGTAGACCGTAAGCGGAAGCGTTATGAGAACGCGGTTGATGTAGTCGTACATCTTCACGATCCGACTGATCCAAGTACCAAATGTACGGCACCTCCGAGTTCAGCACACGGTCAGCTCGGTGACGTCCCATGAACTCTGATCCAGCAGAGCTTCGAGGAAGAGTTCTGTCAGCACGACGGCGTGATGACGGTGATGATGATGCTACCGACGTAGGGCTTCGCCTCAGCACCGCTACGATATGACCGAGGTGGATTATGGTGGAGGGGGGCACCGCACACGGCTTGGAACAATCAACTTGTGTGTCTTTAGGTGCCCCCCGCCCCCATATATAAAGGAGCAAGGGGGAAGGCCGACCGACCTTGGTGCACCCCAAGGAGAGGAGGAATCCTCCTCCTAGTAGGAGTAGGATTCATACTTTCCTAGTCCTACTAGGAAGGGGGAAGGGGGAAGGAAAGAGAGGGAGAGTGAGAGGGAGAGGGAAAGAGGGGCCACACCCCCTCCCCAAGTCCAATTCGGAGTCCTCATGGGAGGGGCGCGCCACCTCTTGGGCTGCTGCTCTCTCTCCCCTCAGGCCCACTAAGTCTCAATACTTCCCCGGGGGGTTCCGGTAACCCCTCTGGCACTCCGGTTTTCTTCAAAACCATCTGGAACACTTCCGGTGTCCGAATATAGCCGTCCAATATATCAATCTTTATGTCCTCGTCATGTTCGTGATCACATCCGGGACTCCGAACTACCTTCGGTACATCAAAACACATAAACTCATAATACCGATCGTCACCGAACTTTAAGCGTGCGGACCCAACGGGTTCGAGAACTATGTAGACATGACCAAGACTCGTCTCCGGTCAATAACCAATAGCGGAACCTGGATGCTCATATTGGTTCCTACATATTCTACGAAGATCTTTATCGGCCAAACCGCGTAACAACATATGTTGTTCCCTTTGTCATCGGTATGTTACTCGCCCGAGATTCTATCGTCGGTATCTCAATACCTAGTTCAATCTCGTTACCAGCTAGTCTCTTTACTTGTTCCATAATACATCATCCCGCAACTAACTCATTAGTTGCATTGCTTGCAAGGCTTATAGTGATGTGTATTACCGAGAGGGCCCAGAGATACCTCTCCGACAATCGGAGTGACAAATCCTAATCTTGATCTATGCCAACTCAATAAGTACCATCGGAGACACCTGTAGAGCACCTTTATAATCACCCAGTTATGTTGTGACATTTGGTAGCACACAAAGTGTTCCTCCAGTATTCGGGAGTTGCATAATCTCATAGTCATAGGAACATATATAAGTCATGAAGAAAGCAATAGCAACAAACTAAACGATCATCGTGCTAAGCTAACGGATGGGTCAAGTCAATCACATCATTCTCTAATGATGTGATCCTGTTAATCAAATGACAACTCATGTTTATGGCTAGGAAACTTAATGTCACAGCCCCAGAATATTGCTTGTATTAGTGGCAGGATAGAGCACTCATGCATCATGTCTAATTTCTAAAACTTGGAATTGAGGAAAGTGGAAGCCTCAAAAACTTAATTAAAAGAAGGGCAAAGAACCCTGGAAATCTCATTCTTTGTTTCCAAGATGTCCTTTTGCAATGTTTGAGAATTTTGGCAAGAGCTATATATCAAACCAAAATTTAGGAACATTTTAAGGAATCATTTTGGGACTATGAATTTAAATCTATAGCTATTTGAATTTGAACTTATATTCATATAACTAGAATATATTTTCAAATGTTTCTGAAAGAGTTTATGTGCCTTGGAAAAGTCCATGAAGCAACATAAATAAATTCAGAGGAAGTTTGGCACTTGTTTGAATTTTGTTTGAATTCAAAACAGTGGCAAATGAACTAAATGAAATAATAGAAAACTAAATAATTAGAAAAATAGAAGGAAATAGGAAAGCAGAAGAGAGAGAGAGAGAGTAGCTGGGCCACTTACCTGGCCTTACTTGTAGCCGGCCCATTAGGTAGCCCATCCCCCCCAGCGCCTCCCTCTCGCCTTCCTCCTCGCGCCAGTAGGCGAGGGCGCGTGCGCATCGCGAGCTGGCCACGCGCCGGGCCACCTCCTGCTTCCCGCTGCCGCCTCGACGCCCAGGACAACGCCACGCAGCACCCTGGACCCCCTCGACCGCTCCCCTCTCAACCTGCCTCGCCTCTCTAGCTCTCTCTCCCGAAGCCGAGTGGAGCCGTCGCCGCCTTTCGCTGCCGCCATGGCTACCGCACCCCCCTTGCCCTGCCGCTGATCCCAGAAGCACCGTCGTGTTCCCCTCGTCCTCTCCACCGAGCTGTACGACACCGGAGGCCCTAGAACATCATCATCGCCGTCGTCATCAACCTCTGCCTCGACGATCGCCGCCGTCAAATTCGTCACCGTCCGGCCTTCCCCGAGCCCGCCGAGCATCTCTTTGTGACCGTGGTGAGCCCCTGGTCATTTCTCCCCTAACCCCGCTTTCGTTTGGTCGCCGTAGCCGTCGCCCCCTTGCTTACCGTAGCCGCCGCCTCACGGGCTTGTCGCGGCGAAGCCCCGGTGACCTTTTGGTCCCGTGCATGCGTCTGTTGCACTCGCAACGTCCCGTAGAGCAAAACTAGCACGACAGCCGGCTCATTTGCAAGCCGCAGCGCCAACTCCACACCCACCCGAACTCCGGCCGCCGCCAAAGCTCGTCGCCGGCATGATTCCGGCGACCCCCGCGCCCAACTCTGCCTCCTCTTGATGCAAGCGAGCAAGGGCTATGCCCTAGTGCCCTCAGCGCTAAGCCGACGCCTCTAGCGCAAATCCTGCGTGCCCCGCCGTGTTCTGTGGTCGCCGCCGGCTGAACTCCGGTGAGCTCGACGTGGCCCCATCATTAGGAGCTAATGACATCGCTAATTAACTCTAGAGCCACTTACAGACGGGCCCCACTGCCTAATTAACCCTGGTTTAGTTTTGTTTAGATTAAACTAACCCCGTAGGGCCCACAGGTCAGTTTGACCTGGCCACGTCACCTATTGACCGGCCCCACACATCAGCGTTGGGTAGCTGACGTGGCTATTGAACTGACCCCACCTGTCGGTGACCCAGACAGCACTTTGTGACTGACCAATGGACCCCACTGGTCAGGTTTGACCTGGTCAGCCGCAGTTGACTTGCTGACGTCATAGTGACACAATGCTGACGCAGTTAATAATTTTCTGGATTTAATATAATTCAGCAAATTCCAGAAAATCCTTTAAACTTCTAAAAATCATAGAAATTCAACGGTAACTCCAAATGAAATAAGTTATATATGAAAAATTATCAGAAAATAGAATCTATCCATCTGTACCATTTTCATGCATGTTGGAACAACTTATAGTTGCTGAACATGGCAAATCATATGTTTGGCATTTAAAGAATCACATATGGAGTTTGAATTTGAACCTTTGGTTCAAACCAACTTCATTTAACTTGCTGCTAGTTGCATTAGCTCAAAACACCAACATGTTGCCATGTCATGATCATGCATCATATTGTTGCATTGCATTGATTGTGTTTCCTCTCTGTTGCCGGTAATTGTTCCCCCTCAGTAGACGTGGTTCCGACGATGAGATCGATGACACCGATGAAGAGCTATATTATCTTCAGAAGTGCCAGGCAAGCAAACCCCCTTGTTCATTCCGATACAATCCCACTCTCTTGTTTCTGCTCTCTTTTACTGCATTAGGACAACAACGATTCAACTATTACATGTTGCGGTAGTTGAACCCCTTTCCTCTGCATGACTTGTCATTGCCACATTAAATAGATGAAACCTACTAGCATGAGTAGGAGTTGTTTGAGCCATGATGTGCCTACTCATTCATGCTTGTTGTCATGCCTGCAACTGTTTAGAGTTGAGTTAGGTCCAATTCATCGGGGATGAATTGGAATGTGGTGAACATGTCCTACTGTTGAGAGCTAAGTGTGTGAACACGATTTGGTAAAGGTAGCGATGAGAGGCCATGTAGGAGTACATGGTGGGTTGTCTCATTGAAACCGTCCTCAGGGACCGAGTTCTGTGTTTGTGATCCATGAACAGTTACTACAACACATTGGGTTCCGGTAACTCGACCCCTCTCGGCTTATTAATCGCCGTGATCTCTGTCCAGGAGTTGCAACTAGTTTTTGGTGTTTGTAGGATATGTGTTGGGGGCCGTGTGTAGCGCTGACCCTAGGGGTGGGCTATGATGCAGTAGAGACACGAGGCACGATGTATAGGGATGCTCGTTTGGTGCCTCAGGAACCCTGCTCTCATCATTTGGGGTCGTGAGCGAAACCCCGGCCTGATCTCCTTGCGGATGGAACCCGAATAGGCGATAAACCTGGACTAGAGACTTGTGTGGTTAGTCAGGTCATGGCGGACTCCCTCACCAGGCTTCCGCTTGAAGGTTGCCAAGATACACGACGTGTACATGGTGGTAAGTGGCGAGAGCATGTGTGAAGAAGTACACCCCTACAGGGTTATAAATGATCTATTCGAATAGCCGTGGCTGCGGTAAAGGACTTCTGGGTTGCCTGTACAGTTCATAGACAAGTGAAAGTGGATACTCTAAAATGCGCAAGATAAGCGTGAGTGCTATGGATGGCGTTCTCGCAGGGAGACGGGAGCGGATCCATAGTGGTGTATTGATTGGTGAATATGTGGACTCATGTGCGCCACCTCAAAAGAGTTACTTGCAGTAGTAGTTCAGGTTAGCCACTAAGTCAAAGCTGGCTTGCTGCAGTTAAACCCCACCATCCCTTTGTTGATAATGTTGCATATGTAGATAGTTCTTATGTAAGTCTTGCTGGGTACATTTGTACTCATGTTTGCATAATTTATGTTTTGCAGAGAGACTTCAGTCTCGCTAGTAGTTCCACGTGGACTTCGACGTTTAGCTTGTTACCTCAGCTACTATCTTGTGCCCTCGGCAGGGTCTTGTAGATAGTCAGGCTTCTCAGCCTTTTCTTTTGTAGTTGTCTGTACTCAGACAAGTTAAGCTTCCGCTTATGCTATTGCTTGTATGACTTGAATGCTGGGTCATGGGACCCATGTTTGTAATATCTGGTTCCTCGGAGCCTAATGAATAAATACTTTGAGTTGTAGAGTTTTGTTGTGATGCCATGTTGTATTTACACATATCAGGCATAGTGTGTGTGTCTGATTGAAATGCTTGGTATGTGTGGGATCCAACAACCTAGTTGTTTATCCTTGGTAGCCTCTCTTATGGGGTAATGTAGCCTAGTGCTTCCAGTGAGCCATGGTAGTCTGCTACAGCCCGGTTTACCGGAGTCCTACTAGCCCAGTTACTACTGCTCTGGAACACTTAGACTGGCCGACATGTGATTCACTTTGTTCCTGTGTCTGTCCCTTCGGGGAAATGTCACGCGGTGACTTCCGGAGTCCTGCTAGCATGCTACAGCCCAGGTCCACGGATTCCTATTATCCTAGTTGCTACAGTCTGGATTCACACGCTGATGACCGACATGTTCGATGCTGGTTCATGCATGTCTGTCCCCGTAAGTTAGTGCCACTTTGGGTTCACGACTAGTCATGTCAGCCCGGGTTCTTTGTTATATGGATGCTAGCGACACTATCATATATATGAGCCAAAAGGCACAAACGGTCCCGAGCCAGGTAAGGTGGCACCCGTGGGAATACCGTGCGTGAGGCCGCAAAGTGATATGAGGTGTTACATGCTAGATCGGTTTGACTTAGGATCGGGGTCCTGACAGCTTTGGTATCAGAGCCTGACTGCATGTAGGATTACCAAGCCAAGCTGGTCGAAGTTTAGTCTAGAAATGCTTTAGTTATATAAGGGAATTGATTGTGGATGGGAACGTAAGGCTGTTTTTACTCCTTTACCTTATGCCCTTCTAATCTGAGTCATCCTCTTCTCTTCTACGGGGATTAAGAACTAGGCTTCTCATCTTTCTATCAGGATCACGTGTTACTAATCCGTAGACTTATAGGAATGATGGATTCAAGTCTCAATTCAGCTCCTACTACTTCCGTGTTTGCATAGCTGGCCTCAAAACCTTGATATTATGATGTTGAGCGGTTATGCTACCATTTTGCAGGATGTCTCAAATCTTTTTGAGCATTTACAGCCGTTATGCTGTCCGAGTCATCCCAGGTTTCTAAATAGTGTGATGCATTTGCAATCCCATCTCTCCGTTCTCGATGTTCCTTTGGTCCCGTTTAACCACACTAATCGGTGAGTTGAGGTACTCTATTGTCTCGCCATATATGTTGGAGCTATTATTATGACCCTAGGTGTCTTAGAGGATCACCTAGTAATCTAGCCATGTTTTGGGTTCCCAGTGTGATGATTCTGGCCATCATTCTCGAAAGCATCCCGTGATGCCACTTAGTTAGTAGGCATTCTATTTATGGGTTCTTGAACCCAAGAATCGCTCTACTCACTTCTCGTTGTTAGTGTTTTCTCGTTCCTTTAGGTTATTAGTAACCTTTGCGATAGTCCTCGAGGTCCGTGGTTTATCCTTCTTCCAAATACCATGAACTACTTATGGCAGAAGCTTTCCTAAACCAAAACATCACAATAAGAGTGCTCTTGATGAGTTCACCATTCTGCATTGTGATTCTGCCAGTCCTACGTTTCTGCATGGATTATCTGGAAGAAACATGTTGAACTTGTTTGACATACTAAATCTATGCATCCGCAACTCAGAAAACCATAGGTTCTTGAGTTGTCTCTCTTTAGTTGTATTCTGACCTGTGTCTATCAATTGATAGTCAGGACTAGTTGTGCATTCATGTTATCGATGCCTATTATTCTTGTGGTCCATCAAGCCATTCTATTCCGGAATGACTAGGAGAAACAAACTTCAGTACCTCATCCATTTCTTGGACTGGTCAAAGTAGTTGTATTCCGTGGATCAAAATGCCAATCTAGCTTTTGCTCTGCTCTACCATGAAGTATTACCCCCTTTATGCCAGGATTGTCATGAGAATTGCACCACCTCTTATGAATTCTTGACGCATTGATACTTCTTGCCATCATTGTTCATTCCTCGGTTCCCGTGTTATTGTAACTGGAATGCCGACAAGTGAATCATGATGTGTGAAATTAATACTCCTAGCAACCCCGTTGCTTGGTAGTTAATGGATGATAAATTCATTCATAGCGTGTTGGTTACTAAACCATCATTCTAAGATTGATCGTGCTACCTAGTCCATTTTCCCTGGTGCACTCCTCGATCAATGAGATAGGATTGTGTCAACCCATCACTCTCTTGGTCACATCATCTTGCCCTGAAAAGCAAGATTGTTCTCGAGCTTAGTAACATATCGGTGGATCGTGATTTTCTGATTATCTTCTGGGAAGTATCACCAGGTTGTTTCCTGACTGTTATGTTGAGCCCGTGATCAGGTTGGTTTTCTTGTAAACCACCCCTTCTCCAAGAATCTGTGTTGGATACCCTAAGCTAGTTAGTCAAGCTAAACAACAACTTGGAGAGTTGGAAGATAAAGCTTTGCCTTACTTAGTTCATTTCAAAGGGATATCCTCATGTGTTTGTTGAAGAAAGATGATATCTTCATCAATTGGTCCTCGTGATCAATTGTTGGATATACTATCTTGTCAATACTTTGATTTGAGTGTGGGCTACCGTCAAATCAAATTAGAACCAACGATGTTCGTAATGTTATCTTACTCGTGGTTGTTTCCTCGAGCATACACCATTATATCTTTTGGGTCTGACCAATACTATCGTCTTGTTCACATAGTTTAGGAATTCCACCTATATGGAAGCCTGGATGGATTGTTGTTAAGCCCATTGACAACATTTTCATCTTGTCCATGATTCAAGTTGAACATCTAAGTTAGTGTTGGAAACTTTTATAAGCATTATCTTCATGTCCCGTTCATGAAGCATATGTTTGGATGAAAGAAGTGACTTCCTCTAGTTCATGTGCATTTGAAGAAAGTTGCCGCCGTGAATTCGAGAAAGCTTGTACTCCCTCCAGTCCTTTTTACTCTGCATATTAGAATTCTTTGGAGTCAAACTTCACAAACTTTGACCGTATTTATATGAAAAATATCAACATCTGCCATGCTAAAGTTATATAATATGAAACTTTAAGTCATGACACATCTAGTGGTATTGATTTCAGATTGTAATGTTGGCACTTTTTTCTACAAAGTTGGTCAAACTTTACGAGGCTTGACTTCAGTCAAATCTTATATGCAAACTAAAAAGGACCGGAGGGAGTATTTTGCTTCTTTTGGAATCATCCCAAGTCAGTCATGCACGTGCGAAGCATTCTATGGTCTGATAGACTGATCATCTCCATTCCATATGTAATCCCTAGCACACCAAGCCACTGATTGACTTGTTCAAGGAGAAGAAGTTCCTTCATAAGAGCTAACTATATGACTTATTCAAGGGCTTCGCTCTCCGCAATGATGGTTCCCAGCCAGAACTCGGTAGTGTTTTATTGTAAGACTACTATGTGGTCATGCTTGTCTGGGACAGCGTGTTCACATGTGTGTAGCGGAACCAGCTCATGTTTTGGAGCTTGCTATCATAGTTCATTTCCCGAGAATCTCGCAACATCATCTTGTTGATTTGTGTTGCAAACTTTCCTTTCCAGACATGATGTCTCAAATATCCTGTTACCAACCAGATCTGAATCTCAGGCAGATATGATGGTTGAAAAACTCCCAACATTTGCATTTTGTTCCCAGCTTGCACCGCCATTGTGCCAATTTCCCACGGGCTGCCCCTCCCAGTAATTACTATTCAGGATCATCTTCAAAAGTGGTCCTACCATGGGTCCCATCCATTTCCGATGATAAGCAAAAATCATCCATTGCGTTGTCTTCAACAAGGTAGTCCACATCATCCATTCTAGTCCGAGTATGTCATTCTTTCGAACTCCTTCAAATGATCGATTGTGATTGCCTTAGGCTGGTATAAAGAGTTTCAATGATCTTTGTATCAAAAGTAATTCTTTTTGCCACTTAAGGGGATAATTCTACGGGTCACCTTCCCTAAGGTGCCCCGTTATGGAATCATGGCAACTACTTCCTCACTAATTTGAAACCTATGCACCGTCTTACTTAGGCGTGGGATTCTTGCCTACCAAATTGAACCTTCTTCATCTGTTTCTTTCCATCCACCTGATGTGTGTCTTGTCTCTCAGCTCAAGGGGCGTTCTTTCGTCTCACTCCATGAGTTGACCTTGAGTGCACGAACTTCGAGGGGATCGATTCCTGTAGAGTTTCCCTCCGTCGTCATAGTTGGATGAAGATCTCGAAAGCAAGGATGTTAAGATCAATACGATGCAATCAATCAAAATCTCCGAGAAGGGCAGTTAGATCGTGAAGATTGTGTTAGCTTTTGTGTCCCATCTTCCTCTTACCCTACGGTTGAATCCGGGGACAAGATTCTTGTTTAGTGGGGGTGAGTTGTCACAGCCCCAGAATATTGCTTGTATTAGTTGCATGATAGAGCACTCATGCATCATGTCTAATTTCTGAAACCTGGAATTGAGGAAAGTGGAAGCCTCAAAATCTTAAATAAAAGAAGGGCAAAGAACCCTGGGAATCTCATTCTTTGTTTCCAAGATGTCCTTTTGCAATGTTTGAGAATTTTGGCAAGAGCTATATGTCAGACCAAAATTTAGGAACATTTTAAGGAATTATTTTGGGACTTTGAATTTAAATCAATAGCTATTTGAATTTGAACTTAAATTCATATAACTAGAATATATTTTCAAATGTTTCTGAAATAGTTTATGTGCCTTGGAAAAGTCCATGAAGTAACATAAATAAATTCAGAGGAAGTTTGGCACTTGTTTGAATTTTGTTTTAATTCAAAATAGTGGCAAATGAACAAAATGAAATAACAAAAAACTAAATAATTAGAAAATTAGAAGGAAACAGGAAAGCAGAAGATAGAGAGAGTAACTGGGCCACTTACCTGGCCTTACCTGTAGCTAGCCCATTAGGCAGCCCAACCCACCAGCGCCTCCCTGTCGCCTTCCTCCTCGCGCCAGTAGGCGAGGGCGCGTGCTCGTCGCGCGCTGGCCACGCGCCGGGCCACCTCCTGCTTCCCGCCGCTGCCTCGACGCCCAGGACAACACCACGCACACCCTGGACCCCCTCGACCGCTCCCCTCTCTCCCTGCCTTGCCTCTCTCGCTCTCTCTCCCGAAGCCGAGTGGAGCCATCACCGCCGTTCGCTGCCGCCATGGCTACCGCACCCCCCTCGCCCTGCCGTTGATCCCAGAAGCACCGCCACCTTCCCCTCGTCCTCTCCACCGAGCTGTACGATGCCGAAGGCCCTAGAACATCGCCATCACCGTCGTCATGAACCTCTGCCCTGGCGATCGCCGCCGTCAAATTCGCCGCTGTCCGGCCTTCCCCGAGCCCGCCGAGCATCTCTTCGTGACCGTAGTGAGCCCCGGGTCATTTCTCCCGTAACCCCTCTTTTGTTTGGTCGCCGTAGCCGCCGCCCCCTTGCTTACCGTAGCCGCCTCCACACGAGCTCGTCGCTGGCGAAGCCCCGGTGACCTTTTGGTCCTGTGCGTGCGTCTGTTGCACTCACAACGTCCCGTAGAGAAACTAGCACGATAGCCGGCTCGTTTGCAAGCCGCAGCGCCAACTCCACACCCACCTGAACTCCGGCCGCTGCCAAAGCTCATCGCCGGCATGATTCCGGCGACCCCCGCGCCCAACTCCGCCTCCTCTTGATGTGGGCGAGCAAGGGCTATGCCCTGGTGCCCTCAGCGTGCTAAGCCGACAACACACATCGTCACCTTGTCCTCAACTAGTCTTTGTTTATTTTGCAACTCCCGTTTCGAGTTACTACTCTTAGCAACTTAACTAGTATCAAATATCGAGGGGCTTGCTATAAACACTACTAAAGTACACATCAATAACATGTATATCAAATATTCCATTGTTCACTTTGCCATCCTTCTTATCCTCCAAGTATCTAGGGTAGTTCCACTTCCAGTGACCATTTCCTTTGCAGT
This sequence comes from Triticum aestivum, assembly GCF_018294505.1. NCBI lineage: Eukaryota > Viridiplantae > Streptophyta > Magnoliopsida > Poales > Poaceae > Triticum > Triticum aestivum. The sequence goes on along the minus strand of NC_057812.1, from coordinate 348,972,065 downwards.
AGAAGCACTCAGTTTCAGGCTTGGGTCTAGCTTTGGGCTTCTTCATGTGAATGGCAACTAGCTTGCCATTCTTCTTGAAGTTCCCTTTCTTGCCCTTGCCCTTTTACTTGAAACTAGTGGTCTTGTCAACCATCAACACTTGATGATTTTTCTAGATTTCTACCTTCGCTGATTTCAGCATGGCGAAGAGCTTCGGGAATCGTTTCCATTATCCCTTGCATATTATAGTTCATCACGAAGTTCTAGTAACTTGGTGATAGTGACTAGAGAACTCTGTAAAACACTATCTTCTCGGGAAGATTAACTCCCACTTGATCAAGTGATTGTAGTACCTAGACAATCTGACCACATACTCACTGGTTGAGCTATTCTCCTCCACCTTGTAGGCAACGTACTGTCAGAGGTCTCATACCTCTCGACACAAGCATGAGTACGAGATACCAATTTCAACTCTTGGAACATCTTATATGCTCCGTGGCGTTCAAAACATTTTTGAAGTCCCGTTTCTAAGCCGTAAAGCATGGTGCACTAAACTATTAAGTAGTCATCATACCGAGCTTGTCAAATGTTCATAATGTCTGCATCTGCTCCTGCAATAGGTTTGTCACCGAGCGGTGCATCAAAGACATAATTCTTCTATGCGGCAATGAGGATAATCCTCAGATCACAGACCTAGTCCGCATCATTGCTACTATCATCTTTCAACATAGTTTTTCTCTAGGAACATATAAAAAATAAACGGGGAGCTACATCACGAGCTATTGATCTACAACATAGTTATGCAAATATTATCAGGACTAAGTTCATGATAAATTAAAGTTTAATTAATCATTTTACTTAAGAACTCCCACTTAGATAGACATCCCTCTAATCATCTAAGTGATCACATGATCCATATCAACTAAACCATGTCCGATCATCACGTGAGATGGAGTAGTTTTCAATGGTGAACATCAGTATGTTGATCATATCTACTATATGATTCACGCTCGACCTTTCGGTCTCCAGTGTTCCGAGGCTATATCTGCATATGCTAGGCTCGTCAAGTTTAACCCGAGTATTCCGCGTGTGCAAAACTGGCTTGCACCCGTTGTATGTGAATGTAGAGCTTATCACACCCGATCATCATGTGGTGTCTCAGCACGAAGAACTATCGCAATGGTGCATACTCAGGGAGAACACTTATACCTTGAAATTTAGTGAGATATCATCTTATAATGCTACCGCCAAACTACGCAAAATAAGATGCATAAAGGATAAACATCATATGCAATCAAAATATGTGACATGATATGGCCATCATCATCTTGTGCTTTTGATCTCCATCTCCAAAGTACCATCATGATCTCCATCGTCACCGGCATGACACCATGATCTCCATCATCTTGATCTCTATCAATGTGTCGTCATATGGTCGTCTCGCCAACTATTTCATTTGCAACTATTGCTATCGCATAGCGATAAAGTAAAGCAATTATTTGGCGCTTGCATCTTATGCAATAAAGAGACAACCATAAGGCTTCTGCCAGTTGCTGATAACTTCAACAAAACAAGATCATCTCATACAACAATGTATATCTCATCATGTCTTGACCATATCACATCACAACATGCCTGCAAAAACAAGTTAGATGTCCTCTACTTTGTTGTTGCAAGTTTTACGTGGCTGCTACGGGCTGAGCAAGAACCGTTCTTACCTACGCATCAAAAACCACAACGCGGTATAGTGATTGCTTTTTGATCTTCAGAAAGAACCATGTTCATTGAGTCCGATTCAACTAAAGCCGGAGAAATAGACACCCACTAGCCACCTATGTGCGAAGCACGTCGGTAGATCCAGTCTCGTGTAAGCGTACGCGTAATGTCGGTCTAGGCCGCTTCATCCAACAATGCCGGTGAATCAAGAATTAACTAGTGATGGCAGGCAATATGTATATACCCACGCCCACAACTCCTTTGTGTTCGACTCGTGCATATAACATCTACGCATAAACCTGACTCGGACGCCACTGTTGGGGAACTTAGTAATTTCAAAAAAATTCCTACGCACAAGCAAGATCATGGCGATGCATAGCAACGAGAGGGGAGAGTTTCATCCACGTACCCTCGTAGACCGTAAGCGGAAGCGTTATGAGAACGCGGTTGATGTAGTCGTACATCTTCACGATCCGACCGATCCAAGTACCGAACGTACGGCACCTCCGAGTTCAGCATATGTTCAGCTCGGTGACGTCCCACGAACTCCGATCCAGCAGAGCTTCGAGGGAGAGTTCCGTCAGCACGACAGCGTGATGACGGTGATGATGATGCTGCCGACGCAGGGCTCCGCCTAAGCACCGCTACGATATGACCGAGGTGGATTATGGTGGATAGGGCACCGCACACGGCTTGTAACAATCAACTTGTGTGTCTTTAGGTGCCCCCGCCCCTGTATATAAAGGAGCAAGGGGGAGGCCGACCGGCCTTGGTGCGCCCCAAGGACAGGAGGAATCCTCCTCCTAGTAGGAGTAGGATTCATCCTTTCCTAGTCTTACTAGGAAGGGGGAAGGGGGAAGGAAAGGGAGGGAGAGTGAGAGGGAAAGAGGGGCCGCGCCCCCCTCCCCTAGTACAATTCGGACTCCTCATGGGAGGGGGCGCGCCACCTCTTGGGCTATGATGAGGACATCAATGCCATTGTTACACCCACAGCCCCCGCTGCTATACATACTGGATGAATTACTAGAGCTCGTGCACGCCATTTAAATTATCAGGTACTTTCGTTTCTTGGTAATGATTTTGATGTTCATGAGAATATGATGCTACCTAAATTGGATACATTTGTTTTGCTTACAAATGAAGGGCCTGGCATGGATAAGAGGGATGAACACTGGAGCAAGACCAAGCATGGAGATGATGGCATGCGCAAGGGGATCCAGAACGGAGTTACAAGTGGTGGTTTCAGGACTTTGAAGCTACCATAAGGAGTGCCTGAAGCCTTGGATGAAATATACAAGATGCCACTTCATAAATTTCGTCCAGAGGCTATTTTAGGTGCTGCGTCACCTTATTATTGGGCCAGGCCCATGTATTTTCGAAATACTTAAGTATAGGTTGTTTTTAGAGTCCGTATGTGTGGGGAAATAAGAGTTAGGGTTGGTTTCGGACCCCTCCTCCAAGGGCCACGAAATCCCCCCTCGTCCTCCATATATACAACCCTTAGGGCGTCGTTTAGACTTTGGGTTTTGTTTAGATTAAAAGTTCGCCATAGCTGCAACTTCGCGTACTTCGTTTGTGTCCAACGACCAGACCAAGACGTCATAGAACCCCACCTTCATCAATAAAGCTTTCCGCTTATATTCGCAATATCCAGATTGCAATTTCAATTTCTTGCTTGTTCTTTGTTGCTTGCAGGAAATAGACCCTCGTGGTCAAGTTTATCGTGCCCCGGCGTGGTCAATAACCTCTCGGAGTTGGTTTAGCGATTGCTAAGGCGCGACGTCCTCGCATGTTTGTAGTCGGATCGTCAAAGTCGACTTCCACCAAAACGATAGCCACCATCTCATCGAAAGATCAGGCCCCTCGCCTCTATCACGCTGCTGCTGCTCTCTCTCCCCTCAGGCCCTGTAGCGACCAGACCTCGAACAGTCCGATCTCTGTGCTCTGGTGTCATCCCTGGATGAGTAATGCTGACACCACACAGTACTCGGAGGATTTATAGCAGAGTAGCAATCACACACTTATTACATCGAGTGTCTCAAAAGAGAACTTATTACAATAAATATGGCTTAAGGCCATCTAATAATGATAACAGCGGAAGGCTTGGAAGATAAGTGAGTCCATCAACTCCAACGGCATCACTGAGTATAGAACCACGACCTAAAAACTCCTTAATTGTCATCTGAAAAGTCTGCAACATTAACGTTGCAGCCCGAAACGGGTCAGCACATGGAATATGCTGGCAAGGTAACACATAGAGAGTAATGGAATGAAACAGCTATACTATATGCATATTTGGCTGGTGGAAAGCTCTATGGTTACAGTTTTGCGTAAAGCCAATTTTTCCCTACTTCAAAGGAATAAAATTTAATTACTATCATGGTGGTTGTTAAACATTGAGAATGGTTGACAGCATTCTCAATCCCAATTAAGCATCATCATTAAACATAACCCAACAAAATTAATTTAGAGTAACATGTTGAGATTCACATGAAAATCCAGGTACTAGATACTCAAGATGTCCATAACCGGGGACACGGCTAACCATGATTAGTTTATTACACTCTGCAGAGGTTTGCGCACTTTTCCCCACAAGACTCGATCGCCTCCGTTTGGTTTCTCGCACTACATGGTGTTTGAGAAGACGGATGACCGAGACATAGTCTTTCAGAAGCGCTAGCACCTTACGATCGGGTAGACCGTACCACCTACATCCCCTACATCTGCTAGTCTACCACTGTAAGAGTTCGCACGACTTAGTCAACTATGCTAGAGCCCATAATAGCTTGTGGCTGCACACGGAAGTTTCTAGTATGAATAGTCTCATGATCCCTTTGAGCCTGGGTGGCGGTCCAAAAGAAAACAGGCAAGTCCTGGAATACCCAGGTGCCTCAATCCACCCAGATGTGTGTTTAAGTTGCCACCTTAGATAAACCATTAATTAACAATCTCACATCTGTCATGGATATCACTCACCCAATCCACGTCTACTAGCATAGCATGGCATAATAAGCAAACGTAGAAGTAACTCCCAAAGGTTTGATAATAAACAGGTAATAGGTACTATCTCATCTACTTCCCATCCCATAATTTAATTAGGTCCTAATCATGCAATGTGTGAGGATTGATCTAATGCAATAAAACTGGGTAGTTGGAAAGGTATGATCAAAGTGTTACTTGCCTTGCTGATGATCCGTGAAACCTAACGATTCGAAGTAACAGGCGGCGCACTCCGGGTACTCTATCGCAAACAAACAAACAAGCATACAATAAGTACTCATCTAATGCACAGGTAAAACTCAAATAAGAGATCTAACCAGAAGGTTCAACTTAAGAACTCCGGTTGGCAAAAAGAATCAAATCGAACGAAACAACGAAAGTCAAACGACGAAAGAAAACAACTTTGTTCTAGTAATCTGGATCTAGGGCAAATTTTACACTAGAAAAATCTTGTTTAAGTTGGTTAAACGGATAGAGGGTTTTGAGACGAATCTCTAGGCGCTTGAATCATCTGATTCCGATAACCGACCGAAAATTTATACTAAAACGAAAATCGAATCAGGAATCGCGATCAGAAAAATCGCGGATTTAATCCGAGAAAAAGAAAAACGACGAACGCCGATTTTTTTCTCTTTTTTTCGGCACGGAAAACGAGGCGCGATGAACCTCGACGGCGGGATCCGACGGTGGCGGCGGCGAACGTCGGCGGCGGCTTAGGGCGCTTAGCCCCCCCCCCCCCCGGGGCCGGGCCTTGGCTTATAAAGGCCTCCCGGGTCGGTGTCCATGTCAGACACGGCCCGTTAAGTCGGTTCGCATTTTTTTATTCTGATCGGAAGAAAAATAAAAAGAAATACTAAACGGACTCCAAAAATTTCAAAATAAATTTTCACGGGCTTCTGAAATCAAGCCGCACAAGGTGAACATTTATTTGGGACCTAATTGCAATTTTGAAAAACACACTTTTTTCCTAAATTCTAATAAAACACCGAAAAACTCCGAAATAAAATCTTATTTGATTTTATTATTAAATCCTCAATATTTCTTTATTTTGGGAAAGTCATTTTATTCCCTCTCTCATATTTTTGTAATAGAAATAATTGATGATAAAATAAATAAAATCAAATGATCCTATTCTCAAAATTTGAGAAAACTCAAATATGAAAATAACGAAATCCCCAACACTCTCCGTGGGTCATTGAGTTGCGTAGAATTTCTAGGATCAACCAAAATGCAAAAAAAATATGATATGCATGATGCTCTAATGTATAACATTCCAAATTGAAAATTTGGGATGTTACAAACCTACCCCCCTTAAGATGAATCTCGCCCTCGAGATTCGGGTTGGCTAGAAAATAGGTGAGGGTGGTCTTTGAGAAAATCTTCCTCTCGCTCCCAGGTGGCTTCATCCTCCGTGTGGTGGCTCCACTGAACTTTGCAAAACTTGATAACCTTGCTGCGAGTAACTCGCTGGCAAACTCGAGAATCTTAATTGGTTTCTCCTCGTAGGTCAAATCGTTATCCAACTGAATAGTTTCCAAAGGCACTGTGTCTCTCAACGGTATGTCAGCCATCTCCGCGTGACATTTCTTTAACTGAGAAACGTGGAACACATCATGTACTCCTGACAATCCTTCGGGCAATTCCAACTTGTAGGCCACTTCTCCCATACGCTCCAAAACTCAATATGGTCCTACAAATCGTGGCGCTAACTTCCCTTTAACTCCAAAACGCTTTGTTCCCCGAAGTGGTGATACTCGAAGATAAGCTCTATCTCCAACTTCGTAAACTGTCTCCTTGCATTTAGAATCCGCATAACTCTTCTGTCTGGACTGGGCTACCTTGAGCCTATCGCGGATCAACTTCACCTTCTGTTCAGACTCTTTAATCAAGTCAGGTCCAAACAACTGGCGGTCTCCAACTTTGTCCCATGACAGCGGTGTCCTACACCTCCTTCCGTACAAAGCTTCGAAAGGGGCCATCTTTAAACTGGTTTGATAACTGTTGTTGTAAGAGAACTCTGCATATGGCAAATTGTCGTCCCAACTAGATCCATAATCTAGCGCACAAGCTCTCAGCATATCCTCCAAAATCTGATTGACTCTCTCGGTCTGTCCATCTGTCTGTGGATGAAAAGCTGTACTGAATTCTAGCCTGGTTCCCAAAGTTTCGTGCAACTGCTTCCAGAACTTTGAGGTAAACTGGGTTCCTCTATCTGATACGATACTCCTTGGAACTCCATGCAGACATACGATCCTGGTCATGTATATCTTTGCCAACTTAGCACTGGTATAAGTGGTCTTTACTGGGATGAAATGAGCTACTTTTGTCAATCGATCAACTACAACGCAAATCGAGTCATAGCCTGAACGAGTCCTGGGTAATCCCGTGATAAAATCCATGCCTAGCTTATCCCACTTCCATTCGGGTATCGGCAATGGTTGTAACAATCCTGCTGGCTTCTGATGCTCTGCCTTTACTCTCTGGCATACATCACAAACTGCTACATACTCCGCAATATCCTTCTTCATTCCGGTCCACCAGAAAATATCCTTCAAATCCAAATACATCTTGGTATTTCCTGGGTGAATTGAATACGGTGAGTCGTGTGCCTCTTGCAAAATCAACTTCCTAATCTCCGGGTCATTGGGCACGTAAACACGGTCTTCAAACCATAGGGTGTCGTGCTCATCCTCACGAAATCCTTTAGCTTTTCCTTTGCTCAGTTTCTCCTTTATAGCGGCAATCTCTTTGTCAGCTTTCTGAGCTTCCCTGATTTTATCCATCAAGGTTGACTGAATCTCCAATGCTGCTACATAGCCTCTCGGAACTATTTCCAAACATAGTTCACGAATATTTTCGGCTAACTCCCTTGGTATTTCTCCCGTCATTAACGTATTGACATGGCTCTTGCGGCTTAATGCGTCTGCTACTACATTAGCCTTTCCGAGGTGATAACGTAATTTCATATCATAATCCTTGATAAGCTCCAACCATCTCCTTTGTCTGAGATTTAACTCCTTCTGGGTGAAAATGTACTTCAAACTCTTATGATCAGTGTACACCTCACAATGATTCCCAATGAGGAAATGTCTCCATGTCTTCAATGCATGCACTACGGCTGCTAACTCCAAATCATGCGTGGCATAATTCAACTCATGAGGCTTCAGTTGTCTTGAGGCATATGAAACAACTCTCCCTTCCTGCATAAGCACTGCTCCAAGTCCTCGACGTGAAGCGTCACAATACACCTCATAATCCTTGGTCTGGTCTGGCAAGATCAACACTGGTGAGGTAACCAAGCGTTTCTTCAACTCCTGGAAACTAGCCTCACACTCCTCTGTCCATATGAACTTGGTATCCTTCTTCAACAACTCAGTCATAGGCTTCGCAATCTTTGAGAAATTCTCAATAAATCTCCGGTAGTATCCTGCGAGTCCAAGAAAACTCCGGATCTCTCCAACTGTTGTTGGGGCTTCCCACTTGGTCACGGTTTCAACTTTAGCGGGATCTACTGCTATACCTTCTCCAGATATAACATGTCCGAGGAATCCTACTTCCTTCAACCAAAACTCACATTTGCTGAACTTGGCATATAATTGATGTTCTCTGAGCTTTCCAAGTACCAAACGCAAATGCTCCTTATGCTCCTCTTCATTCTTCGAATAAACCAGGATATCATCAATGAACACTACGACGAACTTATCCAAAAACTCCATAAACACTTTGTTCATCATGTTCATAAAATAGGCAGGTGCGTTAGTCAGACCAAATGACATAACGGTATACTCATACAGCCCATACCTGGTGGTAAAAGTTGTCTTCGGAATATCCTGTTCTCGAATCTTCAACTGGTGGTATCCTGATCGCAGATCGATCTTGGAAAATACCTTAGCTCCTTGCAATCGATCAAACAGATCGTTGATCATTGGTAGTGGGTACTTGTTCTTGATCGTTACTTCATTCAATCCTCGATAATCAACAACCATCCTTAACGATCCATCCTTCTTCTCCACTAGAAGTACTGGCGATCCCCAAGGCGAAGAACTTGGGCGAATATATCCTTTATCCAGTAACTCCTTAATCTGCTTCTTAATTTCCACCAAATCCTTTGCTGGCATCCTATATGGTCTCTTTGATATTGGCCCTGTGCCTGGCAATAGCTCAATCAAAAACTCAATATCTCTATCCGGTGGCATGCCTGGCAACTCCTCTGGAAATACATCAGGGAAATCCCTTACCACTGGTACTTCCTCCTGCACAACTCCTGTTAGGCAATTTACTTGAGTCCTCTTTGGCACATGCCGGGATACATACTTGATCCTTCTCCCTTCTGGGGTGGTAAGCAAAATTGACTTACTAGCACATTCAATATTCCCTTCATACTTTGATAACCAATCCATGCCTAATATCACATCCAATCCTTGAGATTCCAATACTATTAGGTCTGAGGGAAAAACATAGTTACCAATCCTTAATGGTAACCGATCACACCATAGACTAGCCATATACTCTGCTCCGGGCGAGGTTACTAACATGGGTGACCTAAGGGCTTGAGTTGGTAGGTTATACTTATCCACAAATCCCCTTGAGATGTATGAATGCGATGCACCAGTATCAAAAAGAACGAGTGCAGTAAATGACTTAACCAAAAACTTACCTATTACTGCATCGGGCTGAGCTTCAACCTCCTCCACGCTAACGTGGTTCACCTGTCCCCTGTTAAAAGGGTTCGGCTTCTTCCCAGAACTTCCATTGCTATTTCCATTTTGTAATTCAGGACATTCATTGGCATAATGTCCGGTCTTTGAACACTTAAAGCAAGTGACTTGGCTCAAGTCCTTCTTGGCTGGGGTTGATGGGTTGGTGCGGTTCTGGCCGTTGCTTCCTCCATTGCCATTACCATTCTTGGTGCCATTGTGATTGTGCGAGCTACCTCCTCCATGGGTATGCTGAAAATGTCCTCCCGGTCTAGGGGTAAAACATGGCTTCTGCTGAGCTCCTGAATTGTACTTTCCTTGTCCATACTTCCTCTTACGGTTCTCAATCTGCTGCTGCTTCCCTTCAATCATAAGAGCACGATCTACCAACTCCTGGTAGTTGTTGAAGGTTGCTACCATCAACTGCATGCTCAACTCATCATTCAGTCCTTCCAGAAACTTCTCCTGCTTAGCTGCATCCGTAGCGATGTCATCTAGGGCATAACGTGCTAGCTTACTAAATTCCTCCACATACTGGCCAACTATCCTTCCTCCTTGGCGCAAGTTGCGAAACTCACGCTTCTTCATGGCCATAGCTCCTGCTGAAACATGTGCAGTACGAAAAGCCTACTGAAACTGGTCCCATGTGACAGTGTCTACAGGGAAAGTGGCTGTGAAATTCTCCCACCATGATGCTGCGGGTCCTTCTAACTGATGTGCGGCAAACTTCACCTTCTCCGCATCTGTGCATCCTGCTGTGGTCAACTCCCTAGCTGTCTTGCGGAGCCAATCATCTGCTACTATCGGCTCGGTGCTACTGGAAAACACCGGCGGATTCAGCCTAAGAAAACGGGCTAAGTGGTCAACAGGTGGTGGTGGTGGTGGTGGGTTGTTGTTGTTGTTCCCCTGATTCTGATTCTGGACTAGCAACTGCATCAATGTGTTTTGCTGCTGGATCAACTGGGTGAGCCCCGGTGGAAAGGCAAATCCGGGGTCACGTCTCGGAGGCATCTGAGGGTTTAGAAAAGTTGAGATATAAGAATAGAGGGGGTCTAAAGAGAAAACACTACCCATATGCACATGAGGCAAAACAAACAATTCACTTCAATCAATCAAACAAGGGCATACAATCGATCTATCTATCGCAAAAGTGCTCGGACTACTATATTTACATGGTGGACTACTACTACTGATGAGGTGGTCTACTAGAAATATTCTACGACCGTTGACTCCATAATATCTGCTCCAGCTTCATCAACATAGTCATCATCGCTACTATCTGCTTCTGAGTCGGTGCCGTCGATGATGATGTAGTCTTCCGGGCTAATTTCCTGGGGTTCTTCGTCTTCATCTGCTGGCGTAGGGCCTCCCATAAATATTCCAATCTTCTTGATTAGGTCGTCATTCTTCTCCACCAATACTTCAATTTCTTCTTCATAATCTTCACGTGTAGCCTTGAGTTCTTCCTCCAGTTCCTTGATTCTTGTCTTAGCCTTCTTCAGATCTATCATGTCGGCACACATCTAGTTCTCCTGTTGTCAAATGTGCTGGTTTAACTCCTGGATAAAAGCTGCGATTGATCTATCCTTCCTGGTGCTGATCATCTCCCAGTGTTCATCTCGGCGCCCACAAATCTGGTAGATAGTATCCTTGAGATCCTTGCGGTAGACTTCTCCAATGCGTCCCATGGCGATGTGAGCTGCCATGCTCTTTCCTAGACTCCAAGTTGGTGCATCAAAAGAAAACTCTATGGGCTCAGTGACTGGCATGAACGTCCTTCCTGGAACTTGAACTTGAATCATCCAGCGCTCTTCTTCAGGTAAAGTGGCGTTGTAGGTTCCCGTGAAGCTTGGTACTCCTATGTTCAGGTATCTAGTGACTTCCTTCAAGTGACGTCCAAAGGGTGTATCTTCATCCGGTTGTGTGAACTTGTTCCTTGCATCCGCCATCCTAAAGAGTAGAAAAGATGAGAGGTCAGAAGAGAAGAGAGTGAATAGTGATCTAGGTCTTTAGCTTAGTGGTCGTGTCCTACAGTCAGCGTGTGCTCTGATACCATCTCTGTAGCGACCAGACCTCAAACAGTCTGATCTCTGTGCTCCGGTGTCATCCCTGGATCAGTAATGCTGACACCACACAGTACTCGGAGGATTTATAGCAGAGTAGCAATCACACACTTATTACATCGAGTGTCTCAAAAGAGAACTTATTACAATAAATATGGCTTAAGGCCATCTAATAACGATAACAGCGGAAGGCTTGGAAGATAAGTGAGTCCATCAACTCCAACGGCATCACTGAGTATAGAACCACGACCTAAAAACTCCTTAATCGTCGTCTGAAAAGTCTGCAACATTAACGTTGCAGCCCGAAACGGGTCAGCACATGGAATATGCTGGCAAGGTAACACATAGAGAATAATGGAATGAAACAGCTATACTATATGCATATTTGGCTGGTGGAAAGCTCTATGGTTACTGTTTTGCGTAAAGCCAATTTTTCCCTACTTCAAAGGAATAAAATTTAATTACTATCATGGTGGTTGTTAAACATTGAGAATGGTTGACAGCATTCTCAATCCCAATTAAGCATCATCATTAAACATAACCCAACAAAATTAATTTAGAGTAACATGTTGAGATTCACATGAAAATCCAGGTACTAGATACTCAAGATGTCCATAACCGGGGACACGGCTAACCATGATTAGTTTATTACACTCTGCAGAGGTTTGGCGCACTTTTCCCCACAAGACTCGATCGCCTCCGTTTGGTTTCTCGCACTACATGGTGTTTGAGAAGACGGATGACCGAGACATAGTCTTTCAGAAGCGCTAGCACCTTACGATCGGGTAGACCGTACCACCTACATCCCCTACATCTGCTAGTCTACCACTGTAAGAGTTCGCACGACTTAGTCAACTATGCTAGAGCCCATAATAGCTTGTGGCTGCACACGGAAGTTTCTAGTATGAATAGTCTCATGATCCCTTTGAGCCTGGGTGGCGGTCCAAAAGAAAACAGGCAAGTCCTGGAATACCCAGGTGCCTCAATCCACCCAGATATGTGTTTAAGTTACCACCTTAGATAAACCATTAATTAACAATCTCACATCTGTCATGGATATCACTCACCCAATCCACGTCTACTAGCATAGCATGGCATAATAAGCAAACGTAGAAGTAACTCCCAAAGGTTTGATAATAAACAGGTAATAGGTACTACCTCATCTACTTCCCATCCCACAATTTAATTAGATCCTAATCATGCAATGTGTGAGGATTGATCTAATGCAATAAAACTGGGTAGTAGAAAGGTATGATCAAAGTGTTACTTGCCTTGCTGATGATCTGTGAAACCTAACGATTCGAAGTAACAGGCGGCGCACTCCGGGTACTCTATCGCAAACAAACAAACAAGCATACAATAAGTACTCATCTAATGCACAGGTAAAACTCAAATAAGAGATCTAACCAAAAGGTTCAACTTAAGAACTCCGGTTGGCAAAAAGAATCAAATCGAACGAAACAACGAAAGTCAAACGACGAAAGAAAACAACTTCGTTCTAGTAATGTGGATCTAGGGCAAATTTTACAGTAGCCAAATCTTGTTTAAGTTGGTTAAATGGATAGAGGGTTTCGAGACAAATCTATAGGCGCTTGAATCGCCTAATTCCGATAAACGAGCGAAAAGTTATACTAAAGCGAAAATCGGATCAGGAATCGCGATCAGAAAAATCGCGGATTTAATCCGAGAAAAAGAAAAACGATGAACGCAGATTTTTTTTCTCTTTTTTTTGGCACGGAAAACGAGGCGCGACGAACCTCGGTGGCGGGATCCGGCGGCGGCGGCGGCGGACGTCGTCGGCGGCGCGGCGGCTTAGGGCGGCGGCGGTGGCTTAGGGCGGCGGCGGCTTAGGGCGCTTAGGGTCCCCCCCGGGCCGGGCATTGGCTTATAAAGGCCTCCCGGGTCGGTGTCCAGGTCGGACACGACCCGTTAAGTCGGTTCGCATTTTTTTTATTCCGCTCAGAAGAAAAATAAAAAGAAATACTAAACAGACTCCAAAAATTCCGAAATAAATTTTCACGGGCTTCTAAAATCAAGCTGCACAAGGTGAACATTTATTTGTTACCCAATTGCAATTTTGAAAAACACACTTTTTTCCTAAATTCAAATAAAACTCCGAAAAACTCCGAAATAAAATCTTATTTGATTTTATTATTAAATCCTCAATATTTCTTTATTTTGGGAAAGTCATTTTATTCCCTCTCTCATATTTTTGTAATAGAAATAATTGATGATAAAATAAATAAAATCAAATGATCCTATTCTCAAAATTTGAGAAAACTCAAATATGAAAATAACGAAATCCCCAACTCTCTCCGTGGGTCATTGAGTTGCGTAGAATTTCTAGGATCAACCAAAATGCAAAAAAAAATATGATATGTATGATGCTCTAATGTATGACATTCCAAATTGAAAATTTGGGATGTTACAGGCCCACTAAGGCTCAATACTTCCCCGGGGGGTTCCGGTAACCCCTCTGGCACTAAGGATCAACCAAAATCTTCCGAATATAGCCGTCCATTATATCAATGTTTACGTCTCGACCATTTCGAGACTCCTCGTCATGTTCGTGATCACATCCGGGACTCCGAACTACCTTCGGTACATCAAAATACATAAACTCATAATACCGATCGTCACCGAACTTTAAGCGTGCGGGCCCTACGGGTTCGAGAACTATGTAGACATGACCGAGACTCGTCTCCGGTCAATAACCTATAGCGGAACCTGGATGCTCATATTGGTTCCTACATATTCTATGAAGATCTTTATCGGTCAAATTGCGTAACAACATACGTTGTTCCCTTTGTCATCGATATGTTACTCGCCCGAGTTTCGATCGTTGGTATCTCAATACCTAGTTCAATCTCGTTACCAGCAAGTCTCTTTACTCGTTCCATAATACATCATCCCGCAACTAACTCATTAGTTGCATTGCTTGCAAGGCTTATAGTGATGTGTATTACCGAGAGGGCCCAGAGATACCTCTCCGACAATCGGAGTGACAAATCCTAATCTTGATCTATGCCAACTCAACAAGTACCATCGGAGACACCTGTAGAGCACCTTTATAATCACCCAGTTACGTTGTGACGTTTGGTAGCACACAAAGTGTTCCTCCGGTATTCGGGAGTTGCATAATCTCATAGTCATAGGAACATGTATAAGTCATGACGAAAGCAATACCAACAAACTAAACGATCATCGTGCTAAGCTAACGGATGGGTCAAGTCAATCAGATCATTCTCTAATGATGTGATACTGTTAATCAAATGACAACTCATGTCTATGGCCGGGAAACTTAATGTCACAGCCCCAGAATATTGCTTGTATTAGTTGCATGATAGAGCACTCATGCATTAGGTCTAATTTCTGAAACCTGGAATTGAGGAAAGTGGAAGCCTCAAAAACTTAAATAAAAGAAGGGCAAAGAACCCTGGAAATCTCATTCTTTGTTTCCAAGATGTCCTTTTTCAATGTTTGAGAATTTTGGCAAGAGCTATATATCAAACCAAAAATTAGGAACATTTTAAGGAATTATTTTGGGACTTTGAATTTAAATCAATAGGTATTTGAATTTGAACTTATATTCATATGACTAGAATATATTTTCAAATGTTTTTGAAATAGTTGATGTGCCTTCGAAAAGTCCATGAAGCAACATAAATAAATTCAGAGGAAGTTTGGCACTTGTTTGAATTTTGTTTGAATTCAAAACAGTGGCAAATGAACTAAATGAAATAACAGAAAACTAAATAATTAGAAAAACAGAAGGAAATAGGAAAGCAGAAGAGAGAGAGAGAGAGAGAGAGAGTAGCTGGGCCACTTAGATGGCCTTACCTGTAGCCGGCCCATTAGGTAGCCCAGCCCACCAGCGCCTCCCTGTCGCCTTCCTCCTTGCGCCAGTAGGCGAGGGCGCGTGCTCGTCGCGCGCTGGCCACTTGCCGGGACACCTCCTGCTTCCCGCCACTGCCTCGACGCCCAGGACAACACCACGCAGCACCCTAGACCCCCTCGACCGCTCCCCTCTCTCCCTGCCTCGCCTCTCTCGCTCTCTCTCCCGAAGCCGAGCGGAGCCGTCGCCGCCATTCGCTGCCGCCACATCTACCGCACCCCTCGCCCTGCCGCTGATCCCAGAAGCACCACCGTGTTCCCCTCGTCCTCTCCACTGAGTTGTACGACGTCGGAGGCCCTAGAACGTCGCCATCGCCGTCGTCATCAACCTCTGCCCCGACGATCGCCGCCATCAAATTCATCGCCGTCCGGCCTTCCCCGAGCCTGCCGAGCATCTCTTCGTGACCGTGGTGAGCCCCCGGTGATTTCTCCCCTAACCCCGCTTTCGTTTGGTCGCCGTGGCCGTCACCTCCTTGCTTACCGTAGCCGCCTCCGCACGGGCTCGTTGCCGGTGAAGCCCCAGTGACCTTTTGGTCCCGTGCGTGCGTCCGTTGCACTCACAACGTCCCGTAGAGCAAAACTAGCGCGACATCCGGCTCATTTGCAAGCCGCAGCACCAACTCCACACCCACCCGAACTCCGGCTGCCGCCAAAGCTCGTCACCGGCATGATTTCGGTGGCCCCCGCGCCCAACTCTGCCTCCTCTTGATGCGGGCGAGCAAGGGCTATGCTCTGGTGCCCTCAGCGCACTAAGCTGACGCCTCTAGCGCAAATCCGGCGCGCCCTGTCATGTTCTATGGTCGCCGCCAGCTGAACCCCGGCGAACTCGACGTGGCCCCATCATTAGCAGCTAATGGCATCGCTAATTAACCCTAGATGATGAGAACATCAATACCATTGTTACACCCACAACCCCTGCTGCTATACATACTAGACCAATTACTAGAGCTTGCACACGCCAATTGAATTATCAGGTACTTCCGTTTCTTGGTAATGATTCTAATGTTCATGAGAATATGATGCTGCCTAAATTGGATACATTTGTTTTGCTTACAAATGAAGGGCCTAGCTTGGACAAGAAAAATGATCCGTGGAGCAAGTTCAAGCATGGAGATGGCATGCGCAAGGGGAACAAGAACGGAGTTACAAGTGATGATTCCAGGACTTTGAAGCCACCATAATGAGTGAATGAAGCCTTGGATGAAATATACAAGATGCCACTTCATAAATTTTGTCCAGAGGCTATTCTAGGTGCTGTATCACCTTATTTTTGGGCCAGGCCCATGTAATTTTGAAATACTTGATTATAGGCTGTTTTTGGAGTCTGTATGTGTGGGGAAACAAGAGTTAGGGTTGGTTTCGGACCCCTCCTCCAAGGGCCACTAAATTCCCCCCTCTCTCCTTCATATATACAGCCCTTAGGGCATCATTTAGACTTTGGGTTTTGTTTAGATTAAAATTTCGGCATAGCTGCAACTTCGCGTACTTCGTTTGTCTTCAACGACCAGACCAAGGCGTCACAGAACCCCACCTTGTTCAATAAAGCTATCATCTTATATTCGCAATATCCAGATTGCAATCTCAGTTTCTTGCTTGTTCTTCGTTTGCTCGCAGGAAACAGACCCTCGTAGTCAGGTTGATCGTGCTCCGGTGTGGTCAATAGCCCCTGGGAAGTTGGTTTTGCGATTGCTAAGGCGCGACGTCTCGCACGTTCGTAGTCGGATCGTCAAGGTCGACTCCCACATAAAACGATAGCCACCATCTCATCGAAACATCAGGACACCTTCGCCTCTATCAAGTGGTATCAGATTTCCAGGTTGCTCGGTGAGATTTTACAGTTTTTCGTAGTTTAGATCGAGTCTATTCTTCATACCTATAGTCCACGAAAAAGCCAAAAAAAATAATTAGGGTTAGTTCACCCCATCTGAACCAACCTGAGCCTTTGCATAATCTTTTCTGTATTTGCTTTGTTGAATTTGCGGTTGCATCGTCGTGTCAAGTTGTTAGTCTTAGCATCTAGTCCTTTAGAGTTTCTAGTTCTGTTCACAGGTTGTCACGTCGCCACTGCCATATATCACCATCGCATCATCATCGCTGCTGCCATATACCACCAGTGCACCAACTTCATCGCCGCTGCCATATACCACCACCACATTTTCACCGCCAATCCGAGTCCATATACGCCACCAAATATCAGTCGCCATCACGCCAATCCAAGTCCACCTGCAACATATATCCGCCACCAGTCTGAGTTCCACCAGACTCATCTCCGCCACCAGTCCTAGTTCGAGTCCAGTAATTGTTGCTTTGTTTTTGATTTCCAGATCACGCGATACTCCGAGTCGTGATAGAGTAGGACTCCCCAACTTTCGAGCCATCCACAGAAGAAAAATAGTTCCAAACTAAAAAAACTAAGTCTGGAAAATTCTAGCTAGGCAGTTTTTAGGACATTTGTAGACTTTTTCGAAAAAATTTTGTTGCGGAGGAAAAAAAAAGAGAAAAAAAAGAATTTTTTTCAAAGTGTGCTTCTCCCTTGTTTACGTGCAGCGCCATGATTTTGTTAGTGTTCTAGGCTCACGTCTCTAGTACGGTCTAGCCTAGGACCAGCACAGTACCGTTGTTGAGCATTTATTCAACTTTGCATATCTGAATTGATTATTGCTGACCCCTTTTGCTACCATATTATAAGCCTTCCCAGCTCCACATACATCTACGTCGTGCATTTGACTCTCCCTGGTAATCTCTCTATCCAAGCTTTGAGAGTTTTGACTACAACGGTTGCTGATCACCACCTGCTGCTTGGTAAGAACTGGTAAGAATTTGAGATCCGCTTGACGGATTTGTGACTGTCCACCACTTACTAGTAGTATGTAGGATCATATTCATGTGTGTTTCTATTCCTGCTAACCATGGCAGGATCACAAGCCGACGAGACTGACTGGGAGAACATGACAAACAAAGAGTTACATGATAAGTTTCAGCAAATGATGAGTGGACATGTGGAAGATTTGCTAAATAGATTTGAAGAGGCCATGGAGAAGATAGATGACATTGAGAAGGTGTTTGAAACAAAGCTCGATAACAAGTTTAATGAATTGCTCGCGCGTGTTCCACCGCCCGCTGCACCTGTCGCACCTCTAAAACAACAACATTATCTTCCAAATCAAGTGGGACGAGCGTAACGCGTTCCCATTGAGCCTAGTCAAACTTCTGGTGCTGCTGTACCTACTATTGGTGCTTCTGTAGCTCCTGCTGCTACTGCAGAGGTGGAGGACCATTACGAGGATGAGGTTTATCAAAATCAGAACTACGTGCAACCACCACCACCACCACCACCAGGTCGTCCTCATGCATATCATCGCAATGGTAGGGCTGCACCACCACCTGAGGTACGAGATCATGACCATCTTCCTAAACTGAAATTGAATATTCCATCATTTATGGATAGATATGTTCCTGATATATATCTTACTTGGGAGTTAGAAACTGAACAACATTTTACATGTTTACAATATCATGAGGAGAGACGTGTTCCCGCTGCAGTTTGTGCTTTCACTAGTTTTGCATGTGTTTGGTGGTCTAAACATTGTAGATTATATCTCATTCCAGCTACTTGGGCTGCTTTGAAAGCTGCTATGCGTACTCATTGGGTTCCACCTTATTATGAATGTGAATTACTTAAAAAATTGCAGCGCTTAAGACAAGGAAAAAATTCTGTAGAAGAATATTATCAGGAATTACAAACTGGCATGATTAGATGTGGTATTGTTGAGGAGAATGAAGCTATGCTTGCACGTTTTATGGGTGGATTAAATAGAGAGATTCAGACCATTCTAGAGTATAAGGAGTATACTAATATCACTCGTTTATTCCATCTTGCTTGTAAAGCTGAACATGAAGTGCAGGATCGACAGGCATTGGCGTGAACTAACTTTTCTGCAGGTCAATCTTCATCATGGACACCACGTGCATCCTCTACTTCCACTGCACCAGCACCTCCACAGGTGCCACCTCAAGCCGTGATACAAGAAAGCAGGCATAACCACCACTATCTGCCAAGAACACACCTGTCGGGCCTGCGCAGAGCTCTTCTTCCATGGCATCAACAGGGCACACAAGTGATATTATTTGTCATTGTTGTAAGGGAAGAGGACATTTTGCGAGAGAATGCAAATCTCAGCGTGCAATGATTGCTACTGAGGATGGTGGGTATGAGTCCGCTAGTGACTATGATGAGGAGACTTTGGCTCTTATTACACATGAAGAACACGGTGGAGATGATTCTGATCATGAGACGCAATACATGGCTACTGAAGATGCTGACAGGTATGAATGTTCAGTTGCTCAACGTGTTTTGAGTGTGCAGGTTATACAAGCTGAGCAAAATCAGAGGCATAATTTGTTCCATACAAAGGGAGTTGTGAAGGAACGTTCTGTTCGCGTCATCATAGATGGAGGGAGCTGCAACAACTTGGCTAGCATGGAGATGGTGGAGAAGCTATCTCTCACCACAAGACCACATCCACATCCTTACTACATCCAATGGTTCAACAACAGCGACGAGGTTAAGGTAACACATGCTGTTCGTGTGCATTTTAGTATCTCTACATATGCTGACTATGTTGATTGTGATGTGGTACCTATGCAAGCATGTTCCTTATTACTTGGTAGACCATGGCAAATTGATAAAAATTCTGTACACCATGGTAGAAACAATTAGTATACTCTTGTTCATAAGGACAAAAATATTACTTTGCTTCCTATGACTCCTGATTCCATTTTGAAAGATGATATTAATAGAGCTAATAAAGCAAAACAGGAGCAAAATAAGAGTGAAAATCAGATTGTGGCAAAAGAATTTGAGCAACAAATGAAGCCTAATAATAAACCATCTAGTGTTGCTTCTGAAATTAAATTGAAAAGTGCATGTTTACTTGCCACCAAATCTGATATTGATGATCTTGATTTTAGCAAATCTGTTTGCTATGCTTTTGTGTGCAAAGAGGCATTATTTTATTCGAGGACGTGCCTTATTCTTTGCCTCCCACTGTCACTAATATTTTGCAGGAGTTCGCTGACGTATTTCCACAAGACGTGCCACCGGGATTACCACCTATTCGAGGGATTGAGCATCAAATTGACTTAATTCCTGGTGCATCATTACCCAACTGTGCACCATACCGTACCAATCCAGAGGAGACAAAGGAGATTATGCGTCAAGTACAAGAGCTGCTCGACAAAGGTTATATACGTGAATCCCTTAGTCCTTGTGCTATTCCTATGATTTTAGTGCCGAAAAAGGATGGTACGTCGTGTATGTGCATTGATTGTAGAGGCATTAATAATATTACTATTCGTTATCGTCATCCTATTCCTAGGCTAGATGATATGCTTGATGAATTGAGTGGCTCTACAATATTCTCCAGAGTTGATTTGCGTAGTGGATACCATCAAATTCGTATGAAATTGGGAGATGAATGGAAAACAACATTTAAAACTAAGTTTGGATTATATGAGTGGTTAGTCATGCCTTTTGGGTTAACTAATGCACCTAGTACTTTCATGAGATTAATGAGCGAAGTTTTATGTGCTTTCATTGGACGATTTGTGGTAGTTTACTTTGATGACATATTGATTTATAGCAAATCTTTGGAGGAACATTTGGAACATTTACGTGCTATTTTTATTGCTCTACGTGATGCACGTTTGTTTGGTAACCTTGGGAAGTGCGACTTTTGCACCCACCGAGTATCTTTTCTTGGCTATGTTGTTACTCCACAGGGAATTGAAGTTGATAAAGCCAAGGTTGAAGCTATTGAGAGTTGGCCGCAGCCCAAAACGGTCACACAAGTGAGGATTTTCCTTGGCCTCGCTGGTTTCTATAGGCGTTATGTGAGAGATTTCAGCACCGTTGCTGCACCTCTCAACGAGCTTACAAAGAAGGATGTTCTTTTGTTTGGGGTACCGCATAGGAAGAAGCCTTCACGGTATTGAAAGATAAGTTGACACATGCTCCTTTACTCCACCTTCCTGATTTTAATAAGACTTTTGAGCTTGAATGTGATGCTAGTGGAATTGGATTAAGAGGTGTGTTATTACAAGATGGCAAACCTATCGCATACTTTTCTGAAAAATTGAGTGGGCCTAGTCTGAACTATTCTACCTATGATAAAGAATTATATGCTCTTGTTCGGACCTTAGAAACATGGCAACGCTATTTATGGCCCAAGGAATTTGTTATACATTCTGATAATGCATCTTTGAAACACATTAAAAGTCAAGCAAAACTGAACCGTAGACATGCTAAATGGGTTGAATTCATTGAGACTTTCCCTTATGTCATTAAACACAAGAACGGTAAAGAAAATGTTATTGCTGATGCATTGTCTCGTCGTTATACTATGCTTTCACAACTTGTCTTTAAAATATTTGGTTTTGAGACCATCAAAGATCAATATGTGCATGATTCTGAATTTAAAGATATATTGCAGAATTGTAAGGAAGGGAGAACTTGGAACAAGTTCGTTCTTAACGATGGATTTGTGTTTCGTGCTAACAAGCTATCCATTCCAGCTAGCTCCGTTCGTCTTTTGTTGTTGCAGGAGGTGCATGGAGGAGGATTAATGGGACACTTTGGCGTGAAGAAGACGGAGGACATACTTGCTACACATTTCTTTTGGCCAAAGATGAGACGGGATGATGAGTGTTTTTTTGCTCGCTGCACTACATGTCAAAAAGCTAAGTCAGGACTCAATCCTTATGGTTTATATATGCCTTTTCCTGTACCTAGTGTTCCTTGGGAGGATATATCTATGGACTTCGTTTTAGGTTTACCTCGAACAAAGAAGGGGAGGGATAGCATATTTGTTGTTGTGGATAGGTTCTCGAAAATGGCACACTTTATACCATGTCATAAAAGCGATGATGCTGTTAATGTTGCTGATTTGTTCTTTTGTGAAATTATTCGCTTGCATGGTGTGCCAAATACTATTGTTTCAGATCGTGATACTAAATTTCTTAGCCACTTTTGGAGATGTTTATGGGCTAAGTTGGGGACTAAACTGCTTTTTAGTACTACTTGTCACCCCCAAACTGATGGATAAACTAAAGTAGTCAATAGACATTGTCTACTATGCTTAGAGCTGATTTGAAGAATAATAAGAAAATGTGGGAAGAATCCTTGCCTCATATTGAATTTGCTTATAATCGTTCAGTGCATTCTACTACTAAGATGTGCCCTTTTGAAATTGTGTATGGTTTCCTACCTCGTGCACCTATTGATTTGTTGCCTCTTCCATCTTCGGAGAAGGTTATTTTTGATGCTAAAGAACGTGCTGAGTTGATTTTAAAAATCCATGAGTTAACTAAGGAAAACATTGAGCGTATGAATGCTATATATGAACTTGCTGGAGATAAGGGTAGAAAACATGTTGTGTTTGCACCTGGAGATCTTGTTTGGTTACATTTGCGTAAGGATAGATTTCCTAATTTGTGCAAATCAAA
Source organism: Triticum aestivum (assembly GCF_018294505.1). NCBI lineage: Eukaryota > Viridiplantae > Streptophyta > Magnoliopsida > Poales > Poaceae > Triticum > Triticum aestivum. Next base: position 348,949,213 of record NC_057812.1, on the reverse strand, counting down.
GCTAACGCCACGTGCTGATGGTCCTTTTAAGGTGTTAGAGAAAATAAATGATAATGCATATAAACTTGAGCTACCTGCAGATTTTGGGGTTAGTCCCACTTTTAACATTGCAGATTTGAAGCCTTATTTGGGTGAGGAAGATGAGCTTTCGTCGAGGACGACTTCATTGCAAGAAGGGGAGGATGATGAGGACATAAATACCATTGTTACACCCACATCCCCTGCTGCTATACACACTGGACCAATTAGTAGAGCTCGCGCACGCCAATTGAATTATGAGGTACTTTCATTTCTTGGTAATGATTCTAATGTTCATGAGAATATGATGCTGCCTAAATTGGATACATTTGTTTTGCTTACAAATGAAGGGCCTAGCTTGGACAAGAAAGATGAACCTTGGAGCAAGTTCAAGCATGGAGATGATGGCATGCGCAAGGGGAACAAGAACGGAGTTGCAAGTGATGATTCCAGGACTTTGAAGCCACCATAAGGAGTGCATGAAGCCTTGGATGAAATATACAAGATGCCACTTCATAAATTTCGTCCAGAGGCTATTCCAGGTGTTGTGTCACCTTATTTTTGGGCCAGGCCCATGTAATTTTGAAATACTTGATTATAGGCTGTTTTTAGAGTCCGTATGTGTGGGGAAACAAGAGTTAGGGTTGGTTTCGGACCCCTCCTCCAAGGGCCACGAAATTCCTCCCTCTCTCCTCCATATATACAGCCCTTAGGGCATCGTTTAGACTTTGGGTTTTGTTTAGATTAAAAGTTCGGCATAGCTGCAACTTCGTGTACTTTGTTTGTGTTCAACGACCAGACCAAGGCGTCACAGAACCCCACCTTGATCAATAAAGCTTTCATCTTATATTCGCAATATCCAGATTGTAATCTCAGTTTCTTGCTTGTTCTTTGTTTGCTCACAGGAAACAGACCCTCGTGGTCAGGATGATCGTGCTCCGGTGTGGTCAATAACCCCTCGGAAGTTGGTTTAGCGATTGGTAAGGCGCGGCGTCTCACACGTTCGTAGTCGGATCGTCAAGGTCGACTCCCATAGAAAACGATAGCCACCATCTCATCGAAACATCAGGACACCTTCGCCTGTATCACTAGAGCCATTTACAGACGGGCCCCACTGCCTAGTTAACCCTGGTTTAGTTTTGTTTAGATTAAACTAACCCCGCAGGGCCCACAGGTCAGTTTGATCTGGCCATGTCACCTGTTGACCGACCCCACACATCAGCGTTGACTTGCTCACGTGGCTGTTGACCTGACCCCACCTGTCGGTGACCCAGACAACACTTTGTGACTGACTAGTGGACCCCACTGGTCAGGTTTGACCTGGTCAGCCGTAGTTGACTTGCTGACATCGCAGTGACGCAATGCTGACGCAGTTAATAATTTTGTGGGTTTAAAATAATTCAGCAAATTCGTGAAAATGCTTTAAACTTCTAAAAATCATAGAAATTCAACGGTAACTCCAAATGAAATAAGTTATATATGAAAACTTATCAGAAAAATACAATCTATCCATATGTACCATTTTCATGCATGTTGGAACAACTTATAGTTGCTAAACAGGGCAAACCATATGTTTGGCATTTAAAGAATCACATATGGAGTTTGAATTTGAACCTTTGGTTCAAACCAACTTCATTTAACTTGCTGCTAGTTGCATTTGCTCAAAACACCAACATGTTGCCATGTCATGATCATGCATCATATTGTTGCATTGCATTGATTGTGTTTCCTCTCTGTGGTCGGTAATTGTTCCCCCTAAGTAGACGTGGTTCCGACGATGAGATTGATGACACCGATGAAGAGCTATATTATCTTCAGAAGTGCCAGGCAAGCAAACTCCCCTGTTCATTCCGATACAATCCCACTCTCTCGCTTATACTCTCTTTTACTGCATTAGGACAACAACGAGTAAACTATTACATGTTGCGGTAGTTGAACCCCTTTCCTCTGCATGACCTGTCATTGCCACAATAAATAGATGAAACCCACTAGCATGAATAGGAGTTGTTTGAGCCCTGATGTGCCTACTCATTCATGCTTGTTGTCATGCCTGCTACTGCTTAGAGTTGAGTCAGGTCCGATTCATCGGGGATGAATTGGAATGTGGTGAACATGTCCTACTGTCGAGAGCTAATTGTGTGAACACGATTTGGTAAAGGTAGCGGTGAGAGGCCATGTGCGACACCCGGATAATCAAGCTACAGTAACCTCTACTAATGATACCACGTCACCCCAATTACTGTTGCTAATCTTGTGTTAGTTCGAAACCAGTTCAGATTCAAATTCAAAATCAAGCAAACAATAAAAGTTTTCAAATATTAAAACTAAAATGTTCTGGAGGTGTCAAATAATTCATAAGTAATATCGATGAAGAAACCAAGTTTTTATAAAATAGTTAAATGCACTAAGATAATTAAAGTAGTGGGTTAATCAATTAATTATTGCCTTTTATACTTAGTAAAAATGTTAGGCTATTTTATTTGGGTGCGATAATTAAACGAGGCGGTCATATTTTTAGCTATGCTGATCTAGGAGCTATTTTCTTTTTTTAAGTTAAAGGTAAATTGAAACTATAGAGAAAAGAAAATGTAAAAGAAATAAAAAGAACCCCTGGGCCAGAGCCAGCCGACTAGCCCGACCCACTTCCCCTCCCTCGGTCGTCCTCCTGTTCCCCTCACTAGGGTCGCTACAGGGGGCGCCCCGTCGGACCAGCTCGACGGCGTTGGCGAGTGGATAAGAGGCCGCGCCCGCGTGCTCTCTCCCTTCCCCTGGAACCCCAGCCACCGACTACCCCCCAGATCTGGATCTACCTCCCCTCTCTCCTCTGGCTCAATTTTGAGCTCGCAAACTCACACGGTCAAGGCTTCCCCGCCGTCGTTGATGCGTCCACCATCCTCTCCGGCGCTCGGGAGCACATCCTGGGGGTTCGTCGTGTTCGTCCACGTCCGTTTAGGGCATTGGAGCAAGGCGGGAAGCTGCGTGGATGGAGCCGTCGACCTCTTCTTCCTCCTCTCATCTTCGTCGCGTACATCACCGGCCGTCATCGTCGACTACCCCGAGCTCCGGTGCCTCCCCGACTCCACCTCGCGCACAGTATTGCACATCTACAGGGCCGGTGAGGCCCCGTCCTTCGTTCCCCCGTCTTCTCCTCTACCGTGCCCGTACTCTAGTGCTCGTCCCGAAGAAATCGAGCTCCGGCCACCGCCATGGCCAGTGATCTCCGCGTCCTTGAGCCCCTCGTCCAAGGCCGTCGCACCACTGCGTTCCTGCTAACCGTAGCAGCCGTCTGGGCTCTTCGTTCACCTAGTTACGAACCTGCAGCGCCGCGCCCATGCTCCGTCGTCGTGCAACCCGCCCGCGCCGCGCCCTACTACTTCCCCCCTACTTGTTCCCGCGAGCTGCCCGTCCCTGTTGCTCACCTGTTGCTGCACAACGACCCGTCGTCCGTGTCCTGTCCGTCGCCTCGCTTGCCACCTCCCCCGTGCGCTTCGCTGGCACTCTGCTCGCCTTAGCTGCTGCTTGCCGCTGCCGTTGCCCGCTCGCCTTGCCTTCTCCGCCCAGCCGCCGGCTCGCCCTCATCGTTAGCTGTCGTTGCCCGCACTACCCCGCTGGTTGCTCCCCGCCGCATCGCTGCCCTGGCGCCGCTGCACTACTGCTGATGGTTGCTGCTGCCTTCGCGTGCGCCGGCCGCCCGGCCAACTCCCCTTCGCCGCCTCCCTTGCATGCCCTTGGCACCGCCATCGCCGGCCGCCCGGCGGCCTTCGTCCGTGCACCCGGATTCGCCCCTATGGGCTCCCAACGCCCGCATCCGTAACCCACGCACCCAAAAGGCCTCTGGGCTGCTGACTACTGGGGCCCAGCGCCCTGCCCTTTAAAAAAGAGAGAATTAGAATCAATAAAATAATAATAATTAAAACATTAATTAATTAATTAACTTAATTAATATTGCTTAGTTAACTAATTAACCACCTCACTAGTTTAATCAGACAATGACAAGGAGGCCCCACCCTCCTGTTGACCAGTCAAAGTTTGACTAGTCAACTGGGTCCACTGGCCCACATGTCAGCCTTTGTGTACATTCTGTGTACACATGGCTAGGTACCCATAGCATTTTGTCTATTACTTTTGAAATACAAATAATTTAGGAAGATGGATTAAATCTTTTAAAAATCATAGAAAATAAACCGTAGCTCGGATCGAAAAACTTTGTACATAAAAGTTGCTCAGAACGACGAGACGAATCCGAATACGTGGTCCGTTCGTCCGTCACACATCCCTACCATAGCGAACACGCAACTTTCCCCCTCCAATCCGTCTGTCCGAAAACGTGAAACACCGGGAATACTTTCCCGGATGTTTCCTCCCTTGGCTGGTATCGCCTACTACTGCGTTAGGTCACTGTCGGTGTCAAAACCGGCGGATCTCGGGTAGGGGGTCCTGAACTGTGCGTCTAAGGCGGATGGTAACAGGAGGCAGGGGACACGATGTTTTACCCAGGTTCGGGCCCTCTTGATGGAGGTAAAACCCTACGTCCTGCTTGATTTATTCTTGATGATATGAGTATTACAAGAGTTGATCTACCACGAGATTGGAGAGGCTAAACCCTAGAAGCTAGCCTATGGTATGATTGTATGTTATTGTGCTACAAACTAAACCCTCCGGTTTATATAGACACCGGAGATGGTTAGGGTTACACAAGGTCGGTTACAAAGGAGGAATTATCCATATCCGTATTGCCTAGCTTGCCTTCCACGCCAAGTAGAGTCCCATCCGGACACGAAACGAAGTCTTCAATTTAGTATCATCATAGTCCAATAGTCGGACCGAAGGATAGAGTCCGGCTGTCCGAAGACCCCTTAATCCCGGACTCCCTCAGTAGCCCCTGAACCAGGCTTCAATGACGATGAGTCCGGCGCGCAGTATTGTCTTCGGCATTGCAAGGCGGGTTCCTCCTCCGAATACATCATGGAAGAATTTGAATACAAGGATAGTGTCGGACCCTGCAAAATAATTTCCACATACCACCGTAGAGAGAATAATATTTCCACAAATCTAATCTACTGACATGTTTTGGCAACATGACATTATGCCATGGCCCGGTAATTATTCGAACCGTTTCCTTTAACTAGCCCCGCACACAACGCGAGGCAGTTTCTTGACACGTCTTGTCAAAGCAGAGATCGTGTTCCCCTTATTACGAGATTCTCATCAATACGGACATGGGTAACCCAACCACGCCATCAATTACGACGCTTGGTGGATAAGCGAGTTTTACCAGGCTAGTGGAGGTGCATAGTTTAGTCCGCCCTTATAAAGGGACAAGGTCTCACCTTTTCTACCCTCACCTTCTTCCTCCTCGCTCATCCATTCTTGCGCACTCGAGCTCCAACGCCCAAGTCCACATCCTTCCCCTCAACCTTCTCCAATCATGTTCGGAGCGGGAGGCAAATGGATGGCTTCCTCCATTACGGAGGGACACATCAAAAAGCTGCACGGAGCCGGATACTTAGCCGCGAATATCACGCATCGGCTGCCCACTGCGGGGCAGATCGTCCCTACCCCGGAACCTCATGAGAGGGTAGTTTTCCTCCACCACTTCCTCCGCGGACTGTGGTTTCCCCTTCATCCATTCGTCCGTGGTCTCATGTTCTACTACGGGCTGGACTTTCATGATCTGGCCCCGAACTTCATCCTCAACATTTCGGCGTTCATCGTCGTCTGTGAGGCCTTTCTCCGCATCCGCCCCCACTTTAGTCTGTGGCTGAAGACCTTCAATATCAAGCCGAAGGTGGTGGGGCCAACAAGCAGAATGCGGCGGGGCCATGGTGGGCAAGATGCCCAATGTTATATGGCTCGAAGGCTCCTTCTTGGAGACCATAAAGGGGTGGCAATCAGCCTGGTTCTACATCACCGAGCCGCGTGACACAAACTGGGCGGCGGCCCCCAAGTTTCGATCTGGATTCCCTACACGGTTCACTTTCTGGAAAGAGAAGGGCTTGTCGTGGGGTTCATCAGTGGAGCTGGATGGACTCCAGAAATGTATCCGGAGTATGGCAAGCAAGAAGCTCAAGCTTCTCAACATAGTCCAGGTCATGCTCATCCGCCGGATCCTCCCATGTCAACAACGGGATTTTACCTTGTGGGAGTTCGACCCAGCCCAACACTAGACTCTGAGCGAGCTCTTTGACACGACACACAAGGACGTCTGGAAGGTGCTGTTCAAGGGCGCCGAGGTCCCTCCCTCTCTCACCGAGGACCGCGGGCTAAGCACAAAGCACCGAGCGCATTCAGTGAGTTCTATACATCCGGTAGGATATTTATTTCCCCTAGCTTAACCATGTGCGGGGTCTGATCTACATGCCTTTGACAGGACTGGGTGGAGACGTTGGGGCAGATTAACTGTCCGGCCTCTCTGCCCGAAGACACTGCGGACGCTCGACGGAGATGCTGACTCCGGCTCCTTACAAGGTGCCGGAGAAGACCAAGAAGGCCAAGGGAACCCGAAAGAGCTCCCAACGCCAGGTGTTATCGGACTCATCGTCTGATAACTCCGCGATGCACTCCTCCCCCGAAGACGAGGAGGAAGATGAAGATGTTCCCCCTCCAGTCGGGGGAGATAGGAAAAGGAAGGCCACCCCTACTAGGGGGCCGAAGGGTCCAAGAAGGGAAGGACTCTCCTTCCGGATTACTCCACCACCGCCGCTGAAGGCGAAGACGAGTGGCTGCTTAGGGCCAAGCCCCAGGCGAAGTCATAAGTATTCGGATACCAGAGTAACTCATAGCATTCCTTTGTCGCACTGCTTCTCCTAACGCCGAATTATGATTGTGTAGACCGCCACGAGCCCGTATCGACGTATCGTCGGACGGCTCCCTGGGCTCGTCGGATATGGATAGCGATCCACTTCCGACCGCCACCTCCCCTTGCCCTACGGACAACGCCGAGGTATTGTCTCAAGAGGCATCGGGTCAAGGGGAGACAGTCCCGGAGGCGCCTCAAGGCGACCTTCTGGACTCCGGGAGCAGAGGGAACAAGGCCCCCGAGGGCTCTGAGTTCGGCCCTCAGCCGAACACCGTGAAACGCCCTCGATGCGGCTATAGCTCCCACGTGTCGAGGCACGACTTAGAGGCATAACCGCATTGAAAGCAATGTCGCAAGTCAGGCAATCATTACAACATCCCATGTAAATATAATAAAAGGGGGAGATAGCATAGTTGGCTTACACTCGCCACGTCACATCAGAGTACATAAATAACATCCATCAAACAAACACTCATGGCCCGACTACGGCGCCAAAATAGAAAAGAACCCAACATGCGACAAGGTCCTGAATCGATAACCCCAACCAGGCACCACTACTGATCATCGGGAAAGGACACATAATAACGCTGAGAGTCCTCGTCGAACTCCCACTTGAGCTCGTACTCGTCACCTGGAGCGGAATCACCCTGGACCTGCATCTGGAGTTGTAGTATCTGTGAGCCACAGGGACTCAGCAATCTCACACCCACGCGATCAAAACTATTTAAGCTCATGGGAATGGATAAGGCAAAATATGTGGAGCTGCAGCAAGCGACTAGCATATGTGGTGGCTACAATCGCAAAAGAGAGCGAGAAGAGAAGGCGAAGCACGATCGATAAAAGTATGATCAAGAAGTGATCCTGGACTACCTACGTCAAGCATAACTCCAACAACCGTGTTCACTTCCCGGGCCCCGCCGGAAAGAGACCATCACGGTTACACACGCGGTTGACGTATTTTAAACAAGGTCAACTTCGGGTTTTCTACAACCGGACGTTAACAAATTCCCATTTGCCCATAACCGCGGGCACGGCTTTCGAAAGTTCAATCCCTGCAGGGGAGTCCCAACTTAGCCCATGACAAGCTCTCACGGTCAACGAAGGAATAGACCTCCACCCGAGACATTCCGATCAGACTCGGTATCCCGGTACAACAAGACATTTCGACAGGGTAAAACTAAACCAGCAACACCGCCCGAATGTGCCGACAAATCCCGATAGGAGCTGCACATATCTCTTTCTCAGGGCACACTCAGATTGTCCTAGGTACGGGTAGGCCAGCCCAGAGTTGCCCCTGGTAGCCACCGGTAGCTGACGGGTGGACCAACACTCAGAGGAGCACTGGCCCGGGGGGGGGTAAAATAAGATGACCCTTGAGTCTGCAGAACCCAAGGGAAAGAAAAGGCTAGGTGGCAAATGGTAAAACCAATGTTGGGCATTGCTGGAAGAGCTTTACTTAAGACGAACTGTCAAGGGGTTCCCATAATAGCCCAACCGTGTAAGGAACGCAAAATCCGGGAACATAACACCGATATGACGGAAACTAGGGCGGCAAGAGTGGAACAAAACACCAGGCATAAGGCCGAGCCTTCCACCCTTTACCAAGTATATAGATGCATTAATTAAGTAAGATATATTGTGATATCCCCAACAAGTAAATAAAAGTTCCAACAAGGAACGGCTCCAATCTTCACCTGCAACTAACAACGCTATAAGAGGGGCTGAGCAAAGCGGTAACATAGCCAAACAACGGTTTGCTAGGACAATGGTGGGTTAGGGGATCAACATGGCAATTGGGAGGCTGACAAGCAAAAGGTAGGCATCGTAGCAGTGGCAAAGCAAAAGAGCGAGCAAACTAGCATAGCAAAGATAGTAGTGATTTCGAGGGTATGATCATCTTGCCTGCACAGTTGTCAGAGTTGACTGGATCCTCGCAAGCAAACTCAACGGGCTCCTCGGTAGCGAACTCGTCTCCCGGCTCTACCCAACAAGACAAACAAGCAACAAGGATACAATCAACCACGGGCAAGACCAAGCAATATGATGAAATGACGATATGCTATGCGGGATGCGATGCGGGATGCAAAATGCAAGATATGACAGGAAATGCATGAACCTGGCATCAACTTGGAAAACCAAGTGTGTCACTGGATAGAGGGGATGAAATCGCTTGAAAACGATATAAAGATCAATGGAATCGGAGCTACGGTTTGGAAATGGCAAGCGTTTTAAGATATGACACCGGTCTGCGATTAACAGCAAGTAGGCATCTAAATGCAACGAAATGAACATGCTACAGCCACCAAACAAGAAAACAAAATACATGGCAGTGATGTACACAAGATGGTTGACAAAACACTAGCACTGAGCCATAGGCAAATTCATCCATTAAGAGGTTCAAACAAGCATGGCTAAAACGCAAATGCAAAACAGATTTCAGACTTAGTGAAATTAACACTAGTCTGAAATTTCAGATCACGATGCTCTCTTCGGAGCAGCAAAACAACATGATAGAAAATCTGAACATGACAAGTAAGAACATGGCATGGAGCTACTCAACAAGCTTAATAAAACACCCAAAGTGACCTGGGGCCAAAAGGGTTCACAAAATACTCTACCGAGCTCACGAACATCGCTCGAACACAATCAGTTTTCAGACTTAGTGAAACTGAGACACGCTGAAATTTAACTCACGAAGGCATGTAAACGAGCTCGATGCACTCACTACGGTGCAAGTCATGGCAAGGAAAGCATATAACCAGCAAGAAGGCACAAAGTGCTAGCTACTCATGGCAAGAACGAAGGCATAGCATGCAAGGAACACTAACGGGAGCATCGGCTAAATCGCAAACGAGTTGACGATCTGCCCAGATTAACAACGAAGCAAAAGTTGAGCTCGATTGAGTCAACCTAGAGCACTCCACAAATGCCAACAAGGACATGGATGGATAGAGCATAACATAAATATCAAAACTCCCTTACTGATCATCCTCAAAAGAGGCACGGATCACTAGGAAACAAGCTGGACATATAGCATCATGAACTAAAATATCCCAGACTTAGCGAAAATCACTAAGTCCCTGAAATCTGCAATCTCAGGTACCTCTCTTCGCAAGCTTGCACAAGACAACACACACATCCTAAAAATGCATGGGAGGCACCTCTGGAAAGAAGACAAAATGCTTCACAATTCATCCCAAAGGGGCACAGGCATATCATGCACGGATTAAATATAGCAAAAATGACAAAAGTGCATGATGAACTAACGGATCTGCAATTTAACTCACGAAGCCTCCTTCTAACAGGATTTTGGGTATCAAGATGACCTCAAATGCAAATGATGCAATGGAATGAAATTATGTACATGTCGAGACGAAGATTTTGATATATCATACGCCTAAAACGGATCTACGGTTGCGGAGATACAAGCAGTCAAAGGTAGCACGAAAAACTAGGGTTTCGAGGATAAAAGTCAACCGTTCGAAATCAGATCTGGATCCAGATCTCGCGGTTACTGTTCACCGCCGGAGCACGGAAGCCGAGGTTCACCGGGGACTTGCCGGAAATGGTGGGGACGGCGGCCGGAGCAGCGGGGAGAGGCCAGGGCCGGAGGAGAGGACGACGTGGAGGCGGCGGGGCGGCGCCGGCAGCCCGCGGCGGCGTGGGGCGCGGCCCGCGTCGTCCCGGCGAGGCGGCGGCGTCCGGCGTGCGGTGGCGCGGAGGAGAGGCAGCGGCGCGAGGCGCGAGGAGGCGCTGGGCGGCGGCGTGGGCCTCGGGGGCCGGCCACGGGCCTCCCGGGCCTGGCGGCGGGGATGTGGTCCGGTGCCACGTGGCGGCGCGGGAGTGGCGGCGGAGAAATGTCCGGCCGGGTCGGACGTGTCCGGCTCGGCGCGGAGATGTTTTTTTTTAGGGTTTCGGGGAGAGGGAGAGATCCGAAAACGGAGGGGTGTATATATAGGCATAGGTGGAGCTAGGAGAGTCCAAATGAGGTGCGGTTTTCGCCCACACGATCGTGATCGAACGCTCTAGGACATGGAGCAGAGTTTGGTGGCTTTTGGGCCAAATTTGGGGGGTGTTGGGCTGCAACACACACGAGGCCTTTTTGGTCCCTCGGTTAACCGTTGGAGTATCAAACGAAGTCCAAATGATACGAAACTTGACAGGAGGTCTACCGGTAGTAAACCAAGGCCGCTTGGCAAGTCTCGGACCAATCCGGAAATGTTTAAACCCCACACACGAAAGAAGACTAGAAATGACCACCGGAGGAGAACGAAGCGCCGGAATGCAAAACGGACAACGGGGAAAATGCTCGAATGCATGAGAAGAACATGTATGCAAATGCAATGCACGTGATGACATGGTATGAGATGCATGAAAACGAAAACAACACACGGAGACAAGGACCCGAACCCGAGAAATAAATATAACTTGACACCGGAAACAGCAAGAGTTGGAGTACAAGTTGGGAAAGTTACATCTGGGGCGTTACAACACTCCACCACTACGAAAAGATCTCGTCCCGAGATCTAGGACTGAAAGAACTCCGGGTACTCAGAACGGAGGTGATCCTCGCGTTCCCAGGTGGCTTCACGGTCGGAATGGTGAGACCACTTAACTTTGAGGAATTTGATTGACTTGTTGCGAGTCTTGCGTTCAGTCTCTTCAAGAATAGCAACTGGGTGCTCACGATAAGAGAGATCTTCTTGGAGCTCAATGTCCTCGAAGTTGACGGTGCGGTCAGGAGTCTTGAAGCACTTTCGAAGCTGAGAGACATGGAACACATCATGAACATTTGCAAAGTTTGAAGGAAGCTCGAGTTGATAGGCGAGGTCGCCTCTCTTGCTGACAATCTTGAAAGGTCCCACGTATCTAGGGGCAAGCTTCCCTTTGATACCGAAGCGACGAGTACCTTTCATGGGAGAGACACGGAGGTAAACATGATCTCCGATCTCGAAAACCAGATCACGATGCTTACTATCATAGTAGCTCTTCTGGCGGGATTGAGCTGCTTTGAGGTTATCACGAATGACTTTGCACATTTCTTCTGCTTCTGTGATTAAGTCATTACCCAGTAGCTGACGTTCACCGGTTTCAGACCAGTTGAGAGGGGTACGGCACTTCCTGCCATATAGAATTTCAAAGGGGGACTTGCCCGAACTTGCTTGAAAGCTGTTGTTGTAAGAGAATTCAGCATAAGGAAGACAATCTTCCCACTTCATGCCGAAAGAAATCACACAAGCCCTGAGCATATCTTCAAGAATTTGGTTGACACGCTCGACTTGACCGCTCGTTTGAGGATGGAACGCTGTGCTGAAGCGGATGTTGGTGCCCATGGCCTTCTGAAAAGAATCCCAAAACTTGGAGGTAAAGATGCTGCCACGGTCTGAAGATATCACTTGAGGAATACCGTGCAGAGAGACAATGCGAGAGGTATAGAGTTCCGCCAATTGAGCTGCAGTGATCGACTCTTTGATAGGCAGAAAGTGAGCCACTTTGGTGAGCTTGTCGATGACAACAAATATAGCATCATTGCCACGCTTGGACTTTGGAAACCCAGTCACGAAGTCCATTTCAATGTGGTCAAACTTCCATTCTGGAATGGCAAGAGGTTGGAGGAGACCTGCTGGCCTTTGGTGTTCTGCCTTCACTCTTCTGCAGACATCACACTCGTTCACGAATTGAGCGATCTCGCGCTTCATTCGAGTCCACCAATAAGTTTGCTTGAGGTCCTGATACATCTTCGTACTACCAGGGTGGATGGAGAGGAGAGAGTTGTGAGCCTCGTTCATGATCATCTTACGAAGTTCACCTTTGGGCACAACAATTCGATCCTCGAAGAAGAGAGTGTCCTTGTCATCAAGTCGGTAGCACTTGTACTTGGACTGACTCTTTGCAATACCAATCTTCACCTTCTTCACCATAGCATCAAGAAGTTGGGCTTGGCGAATCTGGTCTTCTAAGGTAGGAGAGACTTGAAGGTTGGCGAGGAAACCTTGAGGAACAACTTGCAGATTAAGTTTGCGGAAAGCTTCACAAAGCTCGGGTTGATAAGGCTTGAGAATCAGACTGTTGCAATATGCTTTTCTGCTCAAAGCGTCAGCAATCACATTAGCCTTGCCTGGAGTATACTCGATACTCGGATTGTACTCTTGAATCATTTCGACCCATCGAGTCTGCCTGAGGTTGAGATTAGGCTGGGTGAAGATGTACTTGAGACTCTTGTGATCAGTGAAAATATCCACTTTCCTTCCCAATAGAAGATGTCTCCAAGTCAACAAAGCGTGCACAACTGCCGCCAACTCGAGATCATGAGTGGGGTAGTTCTTCTCATTAGGTTTCAACTGGCGAGAGGTATAAGCAACAACTTTCTTCTCTTGCATCAGTACAGCACCGAGACCTTGGAGAGAGGCATCACAAAAGACCTCGTACGGCTTGGTTTCATCAGGCGGAGTCAGAACTGGAGCAGTGATCAATTTCTCTTTCAAAGTGTTGAAAGCAATATCACACTCCGGAGACCAAACGTACTTGACGTGCTTCTGAAGAAGATTTGAGAGAGGCTTGGCGATCTTAGAAAAGTTTTCAACGAATCTTCTGCAATAGCTTGCGAGACCGAGGAAACTGCGGAGTTGCTTCACGTTCTGAGGAGGTTCCCAATTCACAATTGCAGACACCTTCTCAGGATTCACGGAAATGCCCTTGGCAGAGATGATATGACCAAGATAAAGAACCTCATCGAGCCAAAATTCACACTTGGAGAACTTGGCGTAGAACTGATGTTCTCTGAGCTTGTCAAGAACCAAACGCAAGTGCTTGGCATGATCTACCTTGTTCTTCGAGAAAACCAGAATGTCGTCGAGATAGACCAAAACGAATTCATTGGTGTAGGGGTTGAAGATGAAGTTCATCATACGAGAGAACGTCGGAGGAGCGTTGGCGAGGCCAAAAGACATGACGGTGTATTCATATGAACCAAAGCTTGTTCTGAACGCCGTCTTGGGAATATCTTGCTCACGAATACGAATCTGATGATAACCCATACGGAGATCAAGCTTGGAGAATACTTGAGCACCCTTGAGTTGTTCGAACAGCTCATTGATGTTGGGAAGTGGGTATTTGTTCTTTATGGTCTTCTTGTTTACTGGACGGTAATCAACACAAAGTCGACTCGATCCATCCTTCTTCTTCACAAAAAGAACACCACAACCCCACGGAGAAGTACTAGGCCGAATGAGACCCAATCTTTCTTGCTCATCGAGTTGTTTCTTCAGCTCCTTCAACTCTTCAGGTCCGAGCTTGTAAGGACGTTTGCACACAGGTTCCGTGCCAGGCTCAAGTTCAATAACGAATTCAACTGGCCGGTGCGGAGGCATTCCTGGGAGCTCTTCTGGAAAGACGTCTTGATACTCACAAACAACCGGAATCTGCGAAATAGCATCCAATTCACCCTTCTCATTGAGAGAAAACAACCGGATGGTATTATCCCGAGCGGCAAAGACAATAACATCCTCAGACGAATGAGTCAGTTGAATCTGCCTGGCTGCACAATCAAGCTGAGCTCTATGCTTAGAGAGCCAGTCCATCCCGAGAATAAGATCGATATCCGAGTTGCCAAGAACCGTAGGAGAAGCCAAGAACTTGTAGTCACCCAAAGTGATAGAAACATCCGGAACGATGGAGTTAGCCTGCATGCGCTTACCGGGAGAGACAACTTCTAAAGGACTAGATAAAACTTGTGAGACCAATTCATGCCTATTTGTAAACGGTCTCGAGATGAAGCAATGCGATGCACCAGTGTCAAAAAGAACTTTTGCAGGAATATCATTAACAGGAAGGTTACCCATGATCACATCTGACGAGTCCTCTGCCTGAGCTGCATTCATCAAGTTGACCTTGGCGGACTTGGGGTTATGCTTGACCACAGTTGTACTTGCCGATCTGACAGGAGGAGGAGGAGGAAGACGCCTCTGGTTGGTACACTTGTTGGCATAGTGACCCTTCTGTTGGCACTTGTTGCACGTGACCTCTGAAAGCGGACGGTGATACGGAGCACTCGATCTTGGCGCTTGAGACGAAGATTTGTTCTGAAAGCCTGGGTTGGGTGGGTGGGAGAAACCACTGCCACCTTTGCTCTTCTGCTGATACGGCTGACGGAACGGAGGAGGAGGAAGCCAATACTTCTGCTGCTTGACCACTTGAGTAGAGGAAGACGGAGTAACATCTCTGGCACGCTTCCTGGAAGCATCACACCTCATCTGAGCAGCCTCTTGCTTCAGTGCCATGTTGTAGAACTCATCGTATCTCAACGGCTCAAAGAGGACAAGAGCGAGCTGAATTTCCTCACGAAGACCACCCCTGAACTGATAGATCATACTCTTCTCATCAGGAACATCCTGCTTGGCAAAACGGGCGAGCTTCTGGAACAACTTGTTGTAGTCATAGACAGACAAAGAGCCTTGCTTCAGATTGCGGAATTCCTGACGCTTACTCTCAACCACACTTTGAGGGATGTGATGAGCGCGGAAATCTTGACGGAAATCGTTCCAAGTGATAACACGTCCACCTCTGGAATCCTTGTACTGCTGGAACCACTCTGCAGCCTGATCTTTGAGCTGGAAAGAAGCGAACTTGACGAAATCTTCAGGCCTAACGTTGCTGCATTCAAAATGCTTGCCCAGATCCACTAGCCAATCGTCAGCATCTGTAGCCTCAACACAACCGCTGAACGTCTTTGGCCCATTAGCAAGGAACTGGTTCAGAGTAGCAAAGTGGTGCTGATTATGGCCTTGATTCCCTTGACTGCCTTGATTGCGCTCTTGAAGGATTTGCATGATCAACTGTGTGTTTGCATTAGTAGCGGCCATCACAGCTTGCCATGCTTCCGGAGGAGGCGGAGGTGGAGGCGGATTAGGATTCGGAGTCGTGCGCGTTGGAGGAGCCATCCTGAAGAGGTTGACCACCATTAGCACATAGATAGACAACAATATAGAAGCTGAATCCAACGGAATGAAAATTGCAACATATAGTCTTCACATCCGAACAAAATGAACGAATGCATTCCTCTTGAAGTGGTCACATATCCATAAATTGAGAAGCCACGAAGAATTAAGGTAGAGAAACAATTCAACAAGGTACGGATCAAGAACGAATAATCGGTAAGAAATCCCAATCTCAAACCAATATCCGTGGAAGAAGAACTAGAGCTACTAGAATTCCCACCTATGAAATTCCCGAACCTTTCCGGTTATGCAATCAGGTGTTGGGGATACAGGGGAAGCACAATATCTCACCCAAACTAGCAAATCCTACATCCAGCTGTATCCATCCTTCAACACATAACCAGGAAAACTTCGGAAACCATCTACCTCAACCTTCGAAAAGCATCCGTTATACAAGTTATGGCGATACTCCCGAACTCCCGCCCCAGTACTGGGTGGCGTCGAGGTTATCTCACCAACGAACTGCATAAAAGAGATTTCCGATGTCGCGCACATATCTCAAGTATACCAGAATTGCAACGATAAAATTGTGACGACAACACCTCGGAGCTCAACTCCCCGGGACACTGCCACAACCCCTGAAGACAGGAGGCACCAAGAACAATGTTCTCGTCACAAAGCCATCGGAACAAAACCAAGATACTCGCGTGATCCTAAAAAAAATTTTAGTGAAATTTTTAGAAGAGAAGAGTCAAAACTCTACGCCAGGATGCCTTACCAGAGCGATGAGGAGACTGGGAAGTAAAAAGAATTCCTAAGCTCTCCGATATATAATTCCTAAGGACTCAAAACATTTTTCTAGACACAACTCGGCTGCTAAAAACGATCAAGCAATGGGGCTCCTAAGGTCGGGGATGGCTCTGATTACCAACTTGAAACGCCCTCGATGCGGCTATAGCTCCCACGTGTCGAGGCACGACTTAGAGGCATAACCGCATTGAAAGCAATGTCGCAAGTCAGGCAATCATTACAACATCCCATGTAAATATAATAAAAGGGGGAGATAGCATAGTTGGCTTACACTCGCCACGTCACATCAGAGTACATAAATAACATCCATCAAACAAACACTCATGGCCCGACTACGGCGCCAAAATAGAAAAGAACCCAACATGCGACAAGGTCCTGAATCGATAACCCCAACCAGGCACCACTACTGATCATCGGGAAAGGAAACATAATAACGCTGAGAGTCCTCGTCGAACTCCCACTTGAGCTCGTACTCGTCACCTGGAGCGGAATCACCCGGACCTGCATCTGGAGTTGTAGTATCTGTGAGCCACAGGGACTCAGCAATCTCACACCCACGCGATCAAAACTATTTAAGCTCATGGGAATGGATAAGGCAAAAATATGTGGAGCTGCAGCAAGCGACTAGCATATGTGGTGGCTACAATCGCAAAAGAGAGCGAGAAGAGAAGGCGAAGCACGATCGATAAAAGTATGATCAAGAAGTGATCCTGGACTACCTACGTCAAGCATAACTCCAACAACCGTGTTCACTTCCCGGGCCCCGCCGGAAAGAGACCATCACGGTTACACACGCGGTTGACGTATTTTAAACAAGGTCAACTTCGGGTTTTCTACAACCGGACGTTAACAAATTCCCATTTGCCCATAACCGCGGGCACGGCTTTCGAAAGTTCAATCCCTGCAGGGGAGTCCCAACTTAGCCCATGACAAGCTCTCACGGTCAACGAAGGAATAGACCTCCACCCGAGACATTCCGATCAGACTCGGTATCCCGGTACAACAAGACATTTCGACAGGGTAAAACTAAACCAGCAACACCGCCCGAATGTGCCGACAAATCCCGATAGGAGCTGCACATATCTCTTTCTCAGGGCACACTCAGATTGTCCTAGGTACGGGTAGGCCAGCCCAGAGTTGCCCCTGGTAGCCACCGGTAGCTGACGGGTGGACCAACACTCAGAGGAGCACTGGCCCGGGGGGGGGGTAAAATAAGATGACCCTTGAGTCTGCAGAACCCAAGGGAAAGAAAAGGCTAGGTGGCAAATGGTAAAACCAATGTTGGGCATTGCTGGAAGAGCTTTACTTAAGACGAACTGTCAAGGGGTTCCCATAATAGCCCAACCGTGTAAGGAACGCAAAATCCGGGAACATAACACCGATATGACGGAAACTAGGGCGGCAAGAGTGGAACAAAACACCAGGCATAAGGCCGAGCCTTCCACCCTTTACCAAGTATATAGATGCATTAATTAAGTAAGATATATTGTGGTATCCCCAACAAGTAAATAAAAGTTCCAACAAGGAACGGCTCCAATCTTCACCTGCAACTAACAACGCTATAAGAGGGGCTGAGCAAAGCGGTAACATAGCCAAACAACGGTTTGCTAGGACAATGGTGGGTTAGGGGATCAACATGGCAATTGGGAGGCTGACAAGCAAAAGGTAGGCATCGTAGCAGTGGCAAAGCAAAAGAGCGAGCAAACTAGCATAGCAAAGATAGTAGTGATTTCGAGGGTATGATCATCTTGCCTGCACAGTTGTCAGAGTTGACTGGATCCTCGCAAACAAACTCAACGGGCTCCTCGGTAGCGAACTCGTCTCCCGGCTCTACCCAACAAGACAAACAAGCAACAAGGATACAATCAACCACGGCAAGACCAAGCAATATGATGAAATGACGATATGCTATGCGGGATGCGATGCGGGATGCAAAATGCAAGATATGACAGAAGATGCATGAACCTGGCATCAACTTGGAAAACCAAGTGTGTCACTGGATAGTGGGGATGAAATCGCTTGAAAACGATATAAAGATCATTGGAATCGGAGCTACGGTTTGGAAATGGCAAGCGTTTTAAGATATGACACCGGTCTGCGATTAACAGCAAGTAGGCATCTAAATGCAACGAAATGAACATGCTACAGCCACCAAACAAGAAAACAAAATACATGGCAGTGATGTACACAAGATGGTTGACAAAACACTAGCACTGAGCCATAGGCAAATTCATCCATTAAGAGGTTCAAACAAGCATGGCTAAAACGCAAATGCAAAACAGATTTCAGACTTGGTGAAATTAACACTAGTCTGAAATTTCAGATCACGATGCTCTCTTCGGAGCAGCAAAACAACATGATAGAAAATCTGAACATGACAAGTAAGAACATGGCATGGAGCTACTCAACAAGCTTAATAAAACACCCAAAGTGACCTGGGGCCAAAAGGGTTCACAAAATACTCTACCGAGCTCACGAACATTGCTCGAACACAATCAGTTTTCAGACTTAGTGGAAACTGAGACACGCTGAAATATAACTCGCGAAGGCATGTAAACAAGCTCGATGCACTCACTACGGTGCAAGTCATGGAAAGGAAAGCATATAACCAGCAAGAAGGCACAAAGTGCTAGCTACTCATGGCAAGAACGAAGGCATAGCATGCAAGGAACACTAACGGGAGCATCGGCTAAATCGCAAACGAGTTGACGATCTGCCCAGATTAACAACGAAGCAAAAGTTGAGCTCGATTGAGTCAACCTAGAGCACTCCACAAATGCCAACAAGGATATGGATGGATAGAGCATAACATAAATATCAAAACTCCCTTACTGATCATCCTCAAAAGAGGCACGGATCACTAGGAAACAAGCTGGACATATAGCATCATGAACTAAAATATCCCAGACTTAGCGAAAATCACTAAGTCCCTGAAATCTGCAATCTCAGGTACCTCTCTTCGCAAGCTTGCACAAGACAACACACACATCCTAAAAATGCATGGGAGGCACCTCTGGAAAGAAGACAAAATGCTTCACAATTCATCCCAAAGGGGCACAGGCATATCATGCACGGATTAAATATAGCAAAAATGACAAAAGTGCATGATGAACTAACGGATCTGCAATTTAACTCACGAAGCCTCCTTCTAACAGGATTTTTGGTATCAAGAGGACCTCAAATGCAAATGATGCAATGGAATGAAATGATGTACATGTCGAGGCGAAGATTTTGATATATCATACGCCTAAAACGGATCTACGGTTGCGGAGATACAAGCAGTCAAAGGTAGCACGAAAAACTAGGGTTTCGAGGATAAAAGTCAACCGTTCGAAATCAGATCTGGATCCAGATCTCGCGGTTACTGTTCACCGCCGGAGCACGGAAGCCGAGGTTCACCGGGGACTTGCCGGAAATGGTGGGGACGGCGGCCGGAGCAGCGGGGAGAGGCCAGGGCCGGAGGAGAGGACGACGTGGAGGCGACGGGGCGGCGCCGGCAGCCCGCGGCGGCGTGGGGCGCGGCCCGCGTCGTCCCGGCGAGGCGGCGGCGGCAGCAGCCGGGCTCGGTGGCGGCGGCGTCCGGCGTGCGGTGGCGCGGAGGAGAGGCAGCGGCGCGAGGCGCGAGGAGGCGCTGGGCGGCGGCGTGGGCCTCGGGGGCCGGCCACGGGCCTCCCGGGCCTGGCGGCGGGGATGTGGTCCGGTGCCACGTGGCGGCGCGGGAGTGGCGGCGAGAAATGTCCGGCCGGGTCGGACGTGTCCGGCTCGGCGCGGAGATGTTTTTTTTAGGGTTTCGGGGAGAGGGAGAGATCCGAAAACGGAGGGGTGTATATATATGCATAGGTGGAGCTAGGAGAGTCCAAATGAGGTGCGGTTTTCGCCCACACGATCGTGATCGAACGCTCTAGGACATGGAGCAGAGTTTGGTGGGTTTTGGGCCAAATTTGGGGGGTGTTGGGCTGCAACACACACGAGGCCTTTTTGGTCCCTCGGTTAACCGTTGGAGTATCAAACGAAGTCCAAATGATACGAAACTTGACAGGAGGTCTACCGGTAGTAAACCAAGGCCGCTTGGCAAGTCTCGGACCAATCCGGAAATGTTTAAACCCCACACACGAAAGAAGACTAGAAATGACCACCGGAGGAGAACGAAGCGCCGGAATGCAAAACGGACAACGGGGAAAATGCTCGAATGCATGAGAAGAACATGTATGCAAATGCAATGCACGTGATGACATGGTATGAGATGCATGAAAACGAAAACAACACACGGAGACAAGGACCCGAACCCGAGAAATAAATATAACTTGACACCGGAAATGGCAAGAGTTGGAGTACAAGTTGGGAAAGTTACATCTGGGGCGTTACACACCGCACCGGAACCTCCAGCGGTTCCGGACTCGGGCAGGCGGCCTCCTTCCAAGAGGGGCAAGACGCCTGTGCCGGTGACCTCTGTCCATCCAGAGGCACCAGACAATCTGCTGGGAGCACTTCGCAGCACTTCCATCGATGAGGAGCACTACACTATTATGAGTGCGGTGGTCCAGAAGGTTCAGTCCACCAAGAGCGGACTGACTGAAGCCTGTGCCAGCCTTCTAACGGGCTTTGAGGTAAGTAAAATATAGGAAAAATATTACCGCATGGACAGTAGCCCTGATTCTCTGTTCGGTGTTCACAAAGAAAAGCCAAATAGAGGATCAAACAATATTGCAGGAGTTTAACATAAGTATGTCAATATGCGTATGCAGGCTTCGCTGCTGGGCTCTGCCGCACAGGCTGCGGAGGTTGCCGCATTGAAGCAGGACCTCGAGGGGTCCAAGAAAGAGCTCGGCCTTGCCAAGAGGCAGCTTGAGGAGAACAAGGGTAAGTATTACCCTGTCTATAGATATGTATATATAAAAGAAGATGCGATTGCATAATGACAGGATCATCGTAAATTTGCCAGGGGCAACGACCGAGGTGGCGACCCTGAAGCAAGCGCTATCCGAGGCCGAAGACAAAGCGGCCAAGGAGCGCACCGAGCGGGAAAGGCAGGAGGCACGGGTGGGCGAGGTGCAGCAAGAGCTCCAAGCTCTTGTGTCGAAGCATGAGGCATTGGAGCATGACTCAAAGACGTGAGAGTCCGAGCTTGCCGCGGCCCTCGAAAGCGCGAAAAATGCCAAGGCTGAAGCCCAAAGAGCCCTCCAAGAGATTGAGGAGATGAAGAAAATAGCGGCGGGTAAGGCATTCCTTATGCAGAGCAAGCATGTGAAAGTAAATTACTTGTTACTTACCCGAATTCGGAGCTCTCCAGGAGCGTTCGCAGATTTGCCCTGCAGCGTGTCGGATGCCACACAGTTTTACCAGGCCGAGGAGGGAATCTCAACAGAGAAGTTGTTCTGAGCCCAATATACTGGGACCGAACACCCGGTGCCTATGAGCGACCAGCTAAAGCAACTGGTCGAGCTACACAAGGCAGCCGAACAGGCCATGAAGGGCTTTATAGTCCGGATGTGGCCTGGCGACGCCCTTCCCAACAACTACTTCGGCCTGATGAGGCGGCTTGTGGATGCCTGCCCACGGCTGGAAGTCATCAAGCGGTCCGTCTGCATCGAAGGTGCACGCCGGGCTTTCGCCCGTGTGAAGGTGCAATGGGCCAAGCTAGACACCGTGAAGCTGATTAAGGAAGGGCCGCTGGAGGGCAAGGAGCATCGCCACCCTGAGATGTACTATGAGGGTGTCCTGAAGGGTGCTCGTCTCGTAGCGGACGAGTGTACGAAAGATATAATATTCGAATAAATTTGCTCATGTAATCCTGAATTTATGAAAACTTGTTTATATGTGCTATGCAACGCTTGTTTGAATTTAAAATATTACCTTCTGTTCGGCTGTTTATCAGATCTGAGAGATGGCTAGTCGTCGGCTTCTGCCCCCATGCCACGAGTGCTGGGGTGTTCGGGATAAACCTGAGCACTCTTGTTCCCATTTGTGGGTCCTTCGAGGGAGGTGCTCAGCACAACGAACAAGGCAATCGGGCTATAATGTGTTATCACTCTCACTTAGCCATAGAATTCTATAATTTTAAATTTTGGCGAAGCCCCTAGTATTCCGAAGGCCGAATATGGGGCGCGATACACGCCTTAATCCGGACAGGGCCGACTCCTCGCTCTAAGTGGCATAAGTCTTTAAGGACTCGAAAACCTCTCGAACAGCGACCAGTCTCTCGCCTTATCATGACAGTCAGTTTTAGCTTTCTCTACTGAGGTGCTTAGCCCAGCTGAACCGGGGCACAATCGCAGTAGTTCTCCCAGTGCTACCTTAGCCGATATAGCGAAACGTAAGGTACCAAAACATGGGAGTCGGGCAAACCCAACTATTGACCAAAGACATGATTCGGAGCTGATGCATATAATGCTATAAGTTCGGGGTGCCACACCTGTGAAAGTGTTCGGACTTCTCACGCCATATTACGGGGTATGCTTAAGCCCCTGGCGTATTGGCCGTACCAGAGTGTACGGGTGCTGGATGTCATAAATGAACATATATATATATATATATATATATATATATATAAAGAAGAATGCAATAAATCATGCAATGCATTGTTTATTGAAAAACATGTGTTAGAGCAGAATGATATAGGTAGTGCGATAAGCAAAAAGTAGGACTATGTCCCCTCCAAGGGCAAGCTGAGGAATAATATTAAAGCAAGCATTTCACTCGTCATCGTAATCCACCTAGGAGTTCCGTGGTGTGATGTAGCTTACTGCCTCCTTGGTTGCTGCATCATGTGTTCGGCAATCATGCTGCCGGACAGGGTTTCCAGAGATTAATGTCCTGAAAGAGAGAAAAATAACAAAGCGGGAAGCCCCTAGTGCGGTTTAAGCCGCGTCTTAGGGCGTGCCGTAGTCGTGCCCCCTCCCTACCTATGCCCATTGTATTTTTAATGCGTAATTATGTATGCATGGCACGAGTTTCACCATTTGGCTTGGGCCGGGGTGGGGGCCGCATTGCTATGCGAGCTCGGAACATGCCAGGCGGTCCTGTTGCCGATTACTCCGGGCGCGCTTGAAGGTGTTCGGGTCCTTAAATGCCGAACTAGTGGATTGCCTTAAAAGGCTGCTTTGTGCTTTCGCCGCGAGGGCCGTGGTGTGCTCCTCCGTTCGGAGAGAGCGCTCTATGTTTCCATTAACTGTAATGACCCCTTGAGGTCCTGGCATCTTGATCTTGAGGTATGCATAATGCGGTACCGCATTGAATCTCGCAAATGCGGTTCGCCCGAGCAGTGCATGATAACCACTGCGGAACGGGACTATATCGAAGATTAACTCTTTGCTTCGGAAGTTATCCTGGGATCTGTGCAATGGGCCTCTACACCTGGTATGACGCCTTTAAAGGTCGTTTTTGTGGGTTTGATCCTTGAGGGGTCTATACCCATTTTGCGCACGGTGTCCTAATAAAGCAGGTTCAGGCTGCTGCCGCCATCCATAAGGACTCGAGTGAGGTGAAATCCATCAATGATTGGGTCTAGGACCAGTGCGGCGAATCCGCCATGACGGATACTAGTGGGGTGGTCCCTGTGATCGAAGGTGATCGGACAAGAGGACCATGGGTTGAACTTTGGGTCGACTGGCTCCAACGCATATACGTCCCTGAGTGCACGCTTCCGCTCCCTCTTGGGGATGTGGGTTGCGTATATCATGTTCACTGTCCGCACTTGTGGGGGGAACCTCTTCTTTCCTCCGGTATTCGGCTGCCGGGGATCCTCCTCGTCATCGCTATGTGGCCCCTTATCTTTGTTTTTGGCAATTAACTTGCCGGCCTGCTTGAACACCCAACAATCCTTGTTGGTGTGGTTGGCTGGCTTGTCTGGGGTGCCGTGTATTTGACACGAGCGATCGAGTATACGGTCCAAACTGGACGGGCCCGGAGTGCTTCGTTTGAATGGCTTTTTCCGCTGATCGGGTTTAGAGCCTTTGAATCCGGCATTGACTGCCGTATCCTCAGTATTGTCGCTGTTAATGCGGCGCTTATGTTTGTTGCAACGTGACCTGCTACTGTCGTCCTTGGTATCCGAAGTACCATGGTTCTTTGATATGTTGTTACTGCGAGCCAGCCAGCTGTCTTCTCCCACACAAAATCGGGTCATGAGTGTCATGAGGGATGCTATAGATTTCGGCTTTTCCTGACCAAGGTGCCGGGCTAGCCACTCGTCGCGGATGTTGTGCTTGAAAGCTGCTAGAGCCTCTGCATCCGGACAGTCGATGATTTGACTTTTCTTTGTTAGGAACCGTGTCCAGAATTGCCTGGCCGATTCCTCTGGCTGCTGAATTATGTGGCTCAAGTCATCGACATCTGGTGGTCGTACATAAGTGCCCTGAAAGTTGTCGAGGAATGCGGCTTCCAGATCTTCCCAACAGCCAATGGACTCTGCTGGCAAGCTATTGAGCCAATGCCGAGCTGGTCCTTTGAGTTTGAGTGGGAGGTATTTAATGGCATGTAGATCATCACCGCGTGCCATGTGGATATGCAGGAGGAAATCCTCGATCCATACTGCAGGATCTGTTGTGCCGTCGTATGATTCTATATTTACGGGTTTGAAACCCTCTGGGATTTGATGATCCATTACTTCGTCTGTGAAGCATAAGGGGTGTGCAGCGCCTTTGTACTGGGCTATATCGCGACGCAGCTCCAATGAGTCTTGCCCGCTGTGCTCGGCCCGGCCGGATTTACTTTTACTGTGTCCCGCGTGATGATTATCGTCTCGCGTAGTGGCGCGCCCTCATGATCTGTAGATTGATCTTGCATGTTTTGCTTTGTCCTCCAATACGTCTCGCAGGTCTCGCGTATTTCCCCATGCCTTTTTATTTGAATGGCGTCGGGGTGCAGGCTGAGCTTTTGGCTGGAATGCCTCTCTGTCGCAGCCACGAGGTGGCCGGTCAGCCGCGTCATATGCTTCTTCCTCCAGTCGGGGTAGCAACCTGTATTTTGGGTAACTCTTGGAGGGGCGTTCGAGTTTATATTCCTCGGCCGCCAGGACTTCAGTCTATCTGTCAGCTAGCAGATCTTGATCAGCTTGAAGCTGGTGCTTCTTCTTCTTAAGGCTATTTTCCGTGGCTATAAGCCGACGCTTGAAGCACTCTTGTTCAATGGGATCCTCTGGCACGACGAATTCGTCATCGTCGAGGCTTGCCTCGTCTTCGGAGGGGGGCATGTAATTATCATACTCCGCCTCTCCATCTGCCGCTCTCTCTGGAGGGCTGGCCTCTCCATCCTCCTGTCCTTGATCGTGCTGGAGGGGATTGTTGCCATCTTCAGCACTATCCGGAGTGTTATTATCTCTTGTGCCGGTATCACCACTTTTTCTTTGGCGGGACTTAGAGCGGCGCCGCTGACGTCGGCGCTTGGGTTGCTTCTTGGAGGGTCATCCTCCGCTGTCTCATCGCCATTGCCTTCTTTGGGTGTGTCCACCATGTATATATCGTATGATGAGGTGGCTGTCCAGTGCCCTATGGGCAGTGGTTCCTCTTTGTCTCCCGCATCGTCATCCATACCGTCGATGTCTTCGGAGTCGAAGTCGAGCATGTTGGTTAAGTCGTCGACAGTGGCTACTAAGTGGGTGGTGGGTGGGCCGCGAATTTCTTCGTCATCCGCATCCCAATCCTGCCGGACATAGTTCGGCCAGGATCCTCCTGACAAGGAGAGAGACCTTAATGAGTTCACTATGTCGCCAAAGGGCGAGTGCTGAAAAATATCCGCGGAGGTAAACTCCATGATCGGCGCCCAATCGGATTCGTTAGGAACGGGCGTAGGCGGTTCGGAGTCCGTGGCCGGAGAAGGATCCGACAGTCTGACAACACGGCTCTCGTGCAGGGTAAGGTCGATGTTTGGCTCGATCGCCGCTGAGGGTAAGGCCTCCGTGGCGGGGTCCATCCACCCGTCCATGGACGGCGCAACTGGCTCCGAATTGAGGGTCGGAGCGGCTGCCGGTGCGATCTCCTGAACACTATCTGATGGTAGAGCTAAATCGTACTCGTCGTGACCGCGTGACGCACAAGGCAGAGGCTCGAATCCGCCGAATATCAAGTCTCTGCGGATATCGGCCGTATAGTTTAAGCTTCCAAACCTGACCTGGTGGCCAGGGGCGTAACTTTCAATCTGATCCAGATGGCCAAGCGAGTTGGCCCGCAGTGCGAAGCCGCCGAACACAAAGATCTGTCCGGGGAGAAAATTCTCACCCTGGACTGCATCGCTATCGATGATAGAAGGAGCCATCAAGCCTAACGGCGACGACATAGAGGAACTCTCAATGAAAGCACCAATGTCGGTGTCAAAACCGGCGGATCTCGGGTAGGGGGTCCCGAATTGTGCGTCTAAGGCGGATGGTAACAGGAGGCAGGGGACACGATGTTTTACCCAGGTTTGGGCCCTCTTGATGGAGGTAAAACCCTACGCCCTGCTTGATTTATTCTTGATGATATGAGTATTAAAAGAGTTGATCTACCACGAGATCGGAGAGGCTAAACCCTAGAAGCTAGCCTATGGTATGATTGTATGTTATTGTGCTACGGACTAAACCCTCCGGTTTATATAGACACCGGAGAGGGTTAGGGTTACACAAGGTCAGTTACAAAGGAGGAAATATCCATATCCGTATTGCCTAGCTTGCCTTCCACGCCAAGTAGAGTCCCATCCGGACACGAGACGAAGTCTTCAATTTAGTATCTTCATAGTCCAATAGTCTGGCCGAAGGATAGAGTCCGGCTGTCCGGAGACCCCCTAATCTCAGACTCCCTCAGTCACCCTAGCATCACATATTGCTATGTTATACTTTGTGTTGCTTTGATTGCTTTATTATTTATTTGTGTTCCCCTTCCGTTACTTCTTTCTTGTAGACCTCGAGACCGCCGTTGTTACCCCCTTGATCGACTACATCGACCCCTCCTTCTTACCAGAGCAACCAGGCAAGCCCCCCCGTTGATCACCAGATATCGCCTACTCTTCTCTCTACTGCTTGCATTAGAGTAGTGTAGCATGTTACTGCTTTCCGTTAATCCTACTCTGATGCATAGCCTGTCATTGTTGCTACAACTATTGATACCTTACCTGCAATCCTAAATGCTTAGTATAGGATGCTAGATTATCATGAGTGGCCCTACATTCTTGTCAGTCTATCATGCTATACTATCGGGCCGTGATCACGTCGGGTGTTGATCATGGGTAAATATATACTATATATACATGCTATACAGGTGGTGACTAAAGTCGGGTCGGCTCGTTGAGTACCCGCAAGTGATTCTGATGTGGGGGCTGAAGGGGCAGGTGGTTCCATCCAGGTAGTGGTGGGCCTGGGTTCCTGATGGCCCCTGACTGTTACTTTATGGTGGAGCGACAGGGCAGGTTTAGACCACCTAGGAGAGAGGTGGGCCTGGCCCTGGCCGGCGTCCGCGGATACATCAATTAACACGCTTAATGAGATCTTGGTATTTGATCCGAGTCTGGCTACTGGCCTATACGCACTAACCAACTACGCGGGAGCAGTTATGGGCACTCGACGTCGTGGTATCAGCCGAAGCCTTCGTGACGTCAGCGACTGAGCGGCGTGCGCCAGGTTGGACTGGAACGCCTGCTCTTGTATAAGGGAGGCTAGGTCTGCTCACCGGCCATGTACACAACGTGTAGGTGTGCAATGTGCGATGGGCCCAGACCCCTGCGCGCATAGGATTTAGACCGGCGTGGTGACCTCTCTGTTGTGCCTAGGTGGGGCAGCGACGTGTTGATCTTTCGAGGTCGGGCATGACTTAGAAAAGTGTGTCCGGACAAAGGGGATCGAGCGTGTTGGTAAATGTGGTGCACCCCTGCAGGGAAGTTTATCTATTCGAATAGTCGTGTCCCTCGGTAAAAGGACGACCCAGAGTTGTACCTTGACCTTATGACAACTAGAACTGGATACTTAATAAAACACACCCTTCCAAGGCCAGATACAACCGGTGATCGCTCTCTCACAGGGCGACGAGGGGAGGATCATCGGTTAGGATTATGATATGCGATGCTACTTGGTGAACTTACCATCTACTCTCTTCTACATGCTGCAAGATGGAGGTGGCCAGAAGTGTAGTATTCGATAAGGACTAGCTATCCCCCTATTATTCCGGCATTCTGCAGTTCAGTCCACATATGATACCCTCATTCCATTTGATGCCAATGCATACATATGTAGTGTAGCTCCTTGCTTGCAAGTACTTTGGATGAGTACTCACGGTTGCTTTGCTCCCTCTTTTCCCCCTTTCTATACCCGATTGCTGCGACCAAACGATGGAGCCTAGGAGCCAGACGCCACTGTCGATGACGACTACTACTACTCGGGAGGTGCCTACTACTACGTGCAACCCACTGACGACGACCATGAGTAGTTTAGGAGGATCCCAGGCAGGAGGCATGCGCCTCTTTCGATCTGTATCCCAGTTTGTGCTAGCCTTCTTAAGGCAAACTTGTTTAACTTATGTCTGTACTCAGATATTGTTGCTTCCGCTGACTCATCTATGATCGAGCTCTTGTATTCGAGCCCTCGGGGCCCCTAGGTTGTAATATGATGCTTGTATGACTTATTTTATTTGTAGAGTTGTGTTGTGATATCTTCCCATGAGTCCCTGATCTTGATCGTACACATTTGCGTGTATGATTAGTGTACGGTCAAATCGGGGGCGTCACAAGTTGGTATCAGAGCCTATTGCCTGTAGGAATCCCCCTTCCACACTCCTTGGCCGAAGTCGAGTCTAGACATTACAAAACTTTTTACTAACATGGATGTGTGTCTTACGGGCCCACGTCGCCATTTGGGTGGTATTAGGATCTTTTACTCCTCGATCTTTACTCTGAGACTCTGAACTCTCTTCTACTTCCGTTAAATGATTTTACGAACTTTGACTCTAGGTTCTCGTAATTACTTCCACCCGGAGAGCCCCTCACTCCAGATGATTGCTTGGTGCGCCGAAGGATTCCGAAGATACTCCCCGATGTTATCCCGAGAACTTTTTCTCATTGCATTTGCAATTCCCTTCCACCGCCACCCCCTATAGATAACTACATGCACTTGCCATTCTTACACTAGTCCCCAGTTGCTCTTGTTATTACAAGATACCCCGAAATACTCGTCGTTGTTCCGAGAATCCTTTGAGCTTACTGCCTTGCAGTTCCTTGTCACCTGAATACCCCTACGGATAACTTTGTGCACCTATCGAGTATCCGCTCATCCTTAGTTGATTTTTGTATTTCACAAAAGTCTTTGGAATACCATTCGTTCTTATGAAAATCCTCAACAACCTATTGTTCTTGAAATTCTTGCATACTTGCATTCCGGTTAATTCCATTGGTCTAGCAATTTACTTTAAAAACCTTTGTGATTGTCATTCTGATCCTTTTGATTCAACATGTGTGTGAATGCACACAATCATCAGTTGTTCCTTGGAAGTTATCCTTCCGATTCAGACATCATTCCGGACATGAGCTGGATCTCGACCAATCAAATTGCCATCGATTGTACCTCTAAGGCTATTCAACTTATCCATCCCTAATCAGAGCATTGCTTCTGATCCCTTGTCTTGGGATTCATAATTCCTTTGCATTTGAGTTTTGAGTTAGTCAGTTGTTTCTATAAACTTATCCCCTTGCATTCCTTCTTCCTCTGGTTGAGTACCGATGCTCACATCAGATCCCTTGAGGACCACCAGATCCTTCGTTGGATTTTGTTCGACACCGTCCTTCATATTCATTAAACATTGTGAGCTTCTCTTCGGATACATAATACCTTTGGTAAATTGTATCCCCTGCTTTTGTTAACCATGCTCTGCTCCTATGCTTGTATTATTTACTCCTGAAGTTTGTGGTATATGTTTCTACGATGCCCCGATGGGTTGAACCTATGCCTTCCTTAATCTATGTGAACCGGAAATTTTTCACGGGTCATACTCCTCTGGTAATTCATGAGGTAGGTTTTCACACTGAAATCATTTTTATTAGAGCTATGAATGAAACTTTATACATTGGAGAAGTGGGAGTCGACCTTGAACTTTGTGTTCATGCCCATGGACCCGATGTGAAACTTATCATGGGAGCTTCTTGCAAAATAGTTAATCATTTAGGTAATTCTTTCGGTGTCCTTAAATTGGATCCCCTGCAGCTATGGTTCCGACCATATTATTCTTCCTTGATCCCATTTCCCGGACAAGTTGAAGTACTTGTCTTCTGGAGTTCAATACATCTATCCAACAACTATTATGCTCTACCTTCGAGTATACCCTCCAATATCTCGAGCATATCAAAGAACTGTGTTGCTTCCTATGAGTCTTCATCTAGTATTGCTTCTCATCGATTTCAGATTTCCCCCGGGTTCTGAGCTATTAGTCACTCGAGAACACCGATAAGTGAATCGATTCCGCATTTCGATTCAATAACTCCTAAATAATTTTCACTGCCTACGAGTTTAATAATCCTTCAAGTCATTCCTAGCCTAATCGGCTATATCATTATTATGCTAAGTTTTAACTGTGCTACCTCGCCCTTCTTCCCGGAGCACAAATTTCGACGGTGAGCTAATCTTACGTCGACCTTCCTCGTCTTATCATTTCTCCTTGAACAACAAACTTGATTTCGAGTTTGTATCGTACCCTTGGTTCCAATTACTTTTCGCTTCATCATTCCTTTGACTTGATGTCATCGCCGATCGATTACATCTTCATGAAATCTCTCGACAAATGTGTCGTGATCATCATCAACATTCTGAGCTTTTCCAGGATATCAATCGAATTCATGATGAGAAATACCATCCTTGCCTCTCGATGGTTTGTGTCAGCACCAACAACATTCTTGTCTTTCCCCAATGCAAACTTATTCATATAATTTGGGAAATAGATCCTTTTTGGCATGTCGATGGATTGTGACTTAGCCCGTCGGCCACACCCTCATCTTTTCCCTGCTAAAATTGTATGACTTATTTTCTAAGTTATTTCCGATGGATCCTTGGTGTATCCAAAGTCTGACCTTTGCTTGAAACCATGTCAATGCTATCTCGAAGCATCTCTGTGGTAATCCAATCTTCAATAGGAACGTTTGAAGCACGATATTAAATTTTCTTTATGAATTATCCAAACACCGTTGTATGGGTAATGTCATGAATTTTCTTTCCCCTTACCTAAATGATTTTATAATTCTATCCTATCATGGATATCATTCTCTACTTGTCCTTGGGAAGGATATACCCCTAAAATATGTGTTTTAATACATTTTCCTTTCCATTGGTTTGTTTAAACCTTATTGCGATCCATATTATATAAGCAGTAATATTTCCCTGCTTATGTAAAACACATCGTTGTATCACTTTGTCAGTAAGACCCTGTTAATATTGTTGATAACATTCCGGTAACCATCGACGAACGAGAACTTTACCTATTGGTCCGCCTCGTTCAACGAGCAGGAAGATGGTTCTCTTCATCCCTCACCCTTTGTACCGATGTTGCCGACATAATTGATAGGTTATCCTCTGACATGCCTTGTTATCATTACTATGCAATATATCACCACACTTTCTACTTTTAACCCACATGGTGGGCCCATAACTCACAGTTCCATAGGATCAAAACCTGACTCTCCGGTACACCACCTGTTTCCAAGGTTATTCCTCGCGCGTGGCCTCATATGTTATTCACGAGCCACCTTCCGAGAGATCATCAATTCTAGTATCAAACACAATGCTTATTCCCGTTGCTCCAAACCATTTTCACGCCCTATTTCAGGCATCGAACGATTGCCTGTCCGCTCGAAAATTCTCATGATACCTCCTTACTTTGCTCTCGATATTTTCTTAAGTTTCAATTCGAGAGTTACTCTCCCCCATCTTCCCCGATGTTATCGACCAGATGGTCAACCTTGTAGAGGTCCATTTTCCTAGAATAACCACCCTTTCATCTTCCGTAAGTACGATGGAGTTCCTGAAGAAAGGATGCCGAGTTCATCATGACCTGAAACAGAGAAATGAAAACATCAAACATAGTGGGTCTACCTCTCCGAGAAGAGCAACCAAGACCGAGAAGATTCGTTAGGATTTCGTAACCAGACCTTTCCCCTTTATTGCACCTCTTGAATCTCGCAACGAGATTTCTTGTAGTGGAGGAGAATTGTGACACCCGGATAATCAAGCTACAGTAACCTCTGCTAATGATACCACGTCACCCCAATTACTGTTGCTAATCTCGCATTAGTTTGAAACCGGTTCGGATTCAAATTCAAAATCAAGCAAACAATAAAAGTTTTCAAATATTAAAACTAATATGTTCTAGAGGTGTCAAATAATTCATAAGCAATATTGATGAAGAAACCAAGTTTTTATAAAATAGTTAAATGCACTAAGATAATTAAAGTAGTCGGTGAATCAATTAATTATTTCCTTTTATAATAGTAAAAATGTTAGGCTATTTTATTTGGGTGCCATAATTAAACGACACAGTAGTATTTTTAGCTATGCTGATCTAGGAGCTATTTTGTTTTTTTAAGTTAAAGGTAAATTGAAACTATAGAGAAAAGAAAATGTAAAAGAAATAAAAAGAACCCCTGGGCCAGAGCCACCCAACTAGCCCAACCCACTTCCCCTCCCTCGGTCGTCCTCCTGTTCCCCCAACTGGGGTCGCTACAGGGGGCGCCCCGCCGGACCAGCTCGACGGTGTTGGCGAGTGGATAAGAGGCCGCGCCCGCGTGCTCTCTCCCTTCCCCTGGAACCCTAGCCACTCACTACCCCCAGATCCAGATCCACCTCTCCCCTCTCATCTGGCTCAATTTTGAGCTCGCAAACTCACACAGTCGAGGCTTCCCCGCCGTCGTTCGCGTCCACCAGCCTCTCCGCCGCTCGGGAGCACGTCCTGGGGGTTCGTCGTGTTCGTCCACGTCCGTTCAGGGCATTGGAGCAAGGCGGGAAGCTGCATGGATGGAGCCGTCGACCTCTTCTTCCTCCTCTCATCTCCGCTGCGTACATCACGGGCCGTCGTCATCGACTACCCCAAGCTCCGGCGCCTCCCCGACTCCACCTCGCGCACACTATTGCATGCCTATAGGGCCGGTGAGGCCCCGTCCTTCGTTCACCCCGTCTTCTCCTCTACTGTGCACGTACTCTAGTGCCCACCGCGAAGAAATCGAGCTCCGGCCACCGCAATGGCCGATGACCTCCATGTCCTTGAGCTCCTCTATCCAAGGTCGTCGCACCACTGCGTTCCTGCTAACCGTAGCAGCCGTCTGGGCTCTTCGTTCGCCTAGTTACGAACCTGCAGCGCTGCGCCCGTGCTCCGTCGTCATACAACCCGCCCGCGCCGCGCCCTACTACTTCCCCCTGCTTGTTCCCGCGAGCTGCACGTCCCTGCTGCTCGCCTGTTGCTGCACAACGACCCGTCGTCCACGTCCTGTCCGTCGCCTCGCTTGCCACCTCCCCCGTGCGCTTCGCTTGCGCTCTGCTCGCCTTAGCTGCTGCTTGCCGCTGCCATTGCCCGCTCGCCTTGCCTTCTCCGCCCAGCCACTGGCTCACGCTCGTCGTTAGCTGTCGTTGCACGCACTGCCCCGCTGGTTGCTCCTCGCCGCATCACTGCCCCGGCGCTGCTGATGGCTGCTGCTGCCTCCGCACGCGACCGCGCCACCGAACCGCCCCGTTCCGCTCCGACCGCAGCCCCGCGCGCGCCGGGCAACTTCCCTTTGCTGCCCCCTTGTATGCCCTTGGCGCCAATGTCGCCGGCCGCCCGGCGGCCTTCGTCCGCACGCCCGGGTTTGCCCCTACGGGCTCCCAACGCCCACATCCGTAACCCACGCACCCAAAAGGCCTCTGGGCCACTGACTACTGGGGCCCAACGCCCTGCCCTTTTAAAAAAGAGAGAATTAGAATTAATAAAATAATAATAATAATTAAAACATTAATTAATTAACTTAATTAATATTGCTTAGTTAACTAATTAACTACCTCACTAGTTTAATCAGACAATGACAAGGAGGCCCCACCCTCTTGTTGACCAGTCAAAGTTTGACTGGTCAACTGGGTCCACTGGCCCACATGTCAGCCTTTGTGTACATTCTATGTACACAGGGCTGGGTACCCATAGCATTTTGTCTATTACTTTTGAAATACAAATAATTTAGGAAGATGGATTAAATCTTTAAAAAAATCATAGAAATTAAACCGTAGCTCGGATCGAAAAACTTTGTACATGAAAGTTGCTCAGAACGACGAGACGAATCCGAATTAGGGATCTGTTCATCCATCACACATCCCTAGCATAGCAAACACGCAACTTTCCCCCTCCAATCCGTCTGTCCGAAAACGTGAAACACCGGGAATACTTTCCCGGATGTTTCCTCCCTTAGCCGGTATCACCTACTACTGCGTTAGGTCACCCTAGCAGCACGTATTGCCATGTTATTATTTGTGTTGCTTTGATGGCTTTATTATTTATTTGTGTTACCCTTCCGTTACTTCTTTCCAGTAGACCTCGAGACCGCCGTTGTTACCCCCATGATCGACTACATCGACAACGATCCCTCCTTGCGAGAGCAACCAGGCAAGCCCCCCCGTTGATCACCAGATATCGCCTACTCTTCTCTCTACTGCTTGCATTAGAATAGTGTAGCATGTTACTGCTTTCCGTTAATCCTACTCTGATGCATAGCCTGTCATTGTTGCTACAACTATTGATACCTTACCTGCAATCCTAAATGCTTAGTATAGGATGCTAGATTATCATTAGTGGCCCTACATTCTTGCCAGTCTGTCATGCTATACTATCGGGCCGTGATCACGTCGGGTGTTGATCACAGGTAAATATATACTATATATACATGCTATACAGGTGGTGACTAAAGTCAGGTCGGCTCGTTGAGTACCCGCAAGTGATTCTGATGTGGGGGCTGAAGGGGCAGGTGGTTCCATCCAGGTAGTGGTGGGCCTGGGTTCCCGACGGCCCCCGACTGTTACTTTGTGGTGGAGCGACAGGGCTGGTTGAGACCACCTAGGAGAGAGGTGCACCTGGCCCTGGTCGGTGTCCGCAGATACATCAATTAACATGCTTAATGAGATCTTGGTGTTTGATCTGAGTCTGGCTACTGGCCTATACGCACTAACCAACTACGCAGAACAGTTATAGGCACTCGACGTCGTGGTATCAGCCGAAGCCTTCATGACGTCGGCGACTGAGCGGCGCGCGCCGGATTGGACTAGAACACCTGCTCTTGTATAAGGGAGGCTAGGTCTGCTCACCGGCCGCGTACGCAACATGCAGGTGTGTAATGGGTGATGGGCCCAGACCCCTGCGCACATAGGATTTAGACTGGCGTGCTAACCTCTCTGTTGTTCCTAGGTGGGGCAGTGACGTGTTGATCTTCCGATGCCGGGCATGAGTCAAAAAAGTGTGTCCGGACAAAGGGGATCGAGCGTGTTGGGAAATGTGGTGCACCCCTGCTGGGAAGTTTATCTATTCGAATAGCCGTGTCCCTCTGTAAAAGGATGACCCGGAGTTGTACCTTGACCTTATGACAACTAGAACCAGATACTTAATAAAACACACCCTTCCAAGGCCAGATACAACCGGTGATCGCTCTCTCACAGGGCGACGAGGGGAGGATTGTCAGTTAGGATTATGATATGCGATGCTACTTGGTGAACTTACCATCTACTCTCTTCTACATGCTGCAAGATGGAGGTGGCCAGAAGCGTATTCTTCGATAAGGACTAGCTATCCCCCTCTTATTCTGGCATTCTGCAGTTCAGTCCACATATGATACCCTCATTCCATTTGATGCCAATGCATACATATGTAGTGTAGCTCCTTGCTTGCGAGTACTTTGGATGAGTACTCACAGTTGCTTTGCTCTCTGTTTCCCCCTTTCTATACCCGATTGCTGTGACCAGACGATGGAGCCCAGGAGCCAGACGCCACTGTCGATGATGACTACTACTACTCGGGAGGTGCCTACTACTACGTGCAGCCCACTGACGATGACCAGGAGTAGTTTAGGAGGATCCCAGGCAGGATGCCTGCGCCTCTTTCGATATGCATCCCAATTTGTGCTAGCCTTCTTAAGGCAAACTTTTTTAACTTATGTCTGTACTCAGATATTGTTGCTTCTGCTGACTCGTCTATGATCGAGCTCTTGTATTCGAGCCCTCGATGCCCCTGGCTTGTAATATGATGCTTGCATGACTTATTTTATTTGTAGAGTTGTGTTGTGATATCTTCCCGTGAGTCCCTAATCTTGATAGTACACGTTTGCGTGTAAGATTAGTGTACGGTCAAATCGGGGGCGTCACACCATGTAGGAGTACATGGTGGGTTGTCTCATTGAAATCGTCCTCAGGAACTGAGTTCTGTGTTTGTGATCCATGAACAGTTACTACCACATGTTGGGTTTCGGTAACTCGGCCCCTCTCGGCTTATTAATCGCCCCAATCTCTGTCCATGAGTTGCAACTAGTTTCTGGTGTTTGTAGGATATGTGTTGGGGGCCGTGCGTAGTGCTGACCCTAGGGGTGGGCTATGATGCGGTGGAGACACGAGGCACGGTGTACCAGGACGCCCATTTGGTGCCTCGGGAACCCTGCTCTCATTGTTTGGGGCCGTGAGCGAAACCCCGACCGGATCTCCTTGCGGATGGAACCCGAATAGGCGATAAACCTGGACTAGAGACTTGTGTGGTTAGTCAGGTCGTGGCCGACTCCCTCGCCAGGCTTCCGCTTGAAGGTTGCCGAGATACACGACGTGTACATGGTGGTAAGTGGAGAAAGCGTGTGTGAAGAAGTACACCCTTACAGGGTTAGAAATGATCTATTCGAATAGTCGTGTCCGCGGTAAAGGACTTCTGGGTTGCCTGTACAGTTCATAGACAAGTGAAAGTGGATACTCTAAAATGCGCAAGATAAGTGTGAGTTCTATGGATGGCGTTCTCGTAGGGAGACGGGAGCGGATCCATAGTGGTGTATTGATTGGTGAATGTGTGGACTCGTGTGCGCCACCTCAAAAGAGTTACTTGCAGTAGTAGTTCAGGTTAGCCACTAAGTCAAAGCTGGCTTGCTGCAGTTAAACCCCACCATCCCTTTATTTATAATGTTGCATATGTAGATAGTTCTGATGTAAGTCTTGCTGGGTACATTTGTACTCACGTTTGCTTAATTATGTTTTGCAGAGAGACTTCAGTCTCGCTAGTAGTTCCACGTGGACTTCGACGTTTAGCTTGTTACCTCAGCTACGATCTTGTGCCCTCGGCAGGGTCTTGTAGATAGTCAGGCTTCTCAGCCTTTTCTGTTGGAGTTGTCTGCACTCAGACAAGTTAAGCTTTCGCTTGTGCTATTGCTTGTATGACTTGAATGCTGGGTCATGGGACCCATGTTTGTAATATCTTGCTCCTCGGAGCCTAATGAATAAATACTTTGAGTTGTAGAGTTTTGTTGTGATGCCATGTTGTATTTACACATATCGGGCATAGTATGTGTATGATTGAAATGCTTGGTATGTGTGGGATCCGACAACCTAGTTGTTTATCCTTGGTAGCCTCTCTTATGGGAAAATGTAGTCTAGTGCTTCCACTGAGCCATGGTAGTCTGCTATAGCTCGGTTTACCAGAGTCCTGCTAGCCCAGTTACTACTGCTCCAGAACACTTAGGCTGGCCGACATGTGATTCACTTCGATCCTTTGTCTGTCCCTTCGAGGAAATGTCACGCGGTGACTTCCAGAGTCCTGCTATCCTGCTACAGCCCGGGTTCCCGGAATCCTCTTAGCCTAATTGCTACAGCCCGGATTCACACGCTGATGACCGACACATTCGATGCTAGTTCATGTATGTCTGTCCCCGTAAGTTAGTGCCACTTTGGGTTCACGACTAGTCATGTCAGCCCGGGTTCTTTGTTATATGGATGCTAGCGACACTATCATATACGTGAGCCAAAAGGCGCACACGGTCCCGGGCCAGGTAAGGTGGCACTCGTGGGAATACCGTGCGTGAGGCCGCAAAGTGATATGAGGTGTTACATGCTAGATCGGTGTGACTTAGGATCGGGGTCCTGACAGCTTTGGTATCAGAGCCTGACTGCCAGTAGGATTACCAAGCCAAACTGGTCGAAGTTTAGTCTAGAAATGCTTTAGTTATATAAGGGAATTGATTGTGGATGGGAACGTAAGGCTCTTTTTCCTCCTTTACCTTATGCCCTTCTGATCTGAGTCATCTTCTTATCTTCTACGGGGATTGAGAACTAGGCTTCTCATCTTTCTATCAGTATCACGTGTTACTAATCCGTAGACTTATAGGAATGATGGATTCAAGTCTCAATTCAGCTCCTACTACTTTCGTGTGTTCATAGCTGGCCTCAAAACCTTGATATTATGATGTTGAGCGGTTATGCTACCATTTTACAGGATGTCTCAAATCTTTTTGAGCATTTACAACCGTTATACTGTCCGAGTCATCCCAGGTTTCTAAATAGTCTGGTGCATTTGCAATCCCATCTCTCCGTTCTCGATGTTCCTTTGGGCCAGTTTAACCACACTAATCGGTGAGTTGAGGTACTCTATTGTCTCGACATATATGTTGGAGCTATTATTATGACCCTAGGTTTCTTAGAGGATCACCTAGTAATCTAGCCATGTTTTGTGTTCCGAGTGTGATGATTCTGGCCATCATTCTTGAAAGCATCCCATGATGCCACTTACTTAGTAGGCATTCTATTTATGGGTTCTTGAACCCAAGAATCACTCTACTCACTTCCTGCTGTTAGTGTTTGCTCGTTCCTTTAGGTTATAAGTAACCTTTGCTATAGTCCTCCAGGTCCGTGGTTTATCCTTCTTCCGAATACCATGAACTACTTATGGCATAAGCTCTCCTGAACCAAAACGTCACAATAAGAGTGCTCTTGATGAGTTCTCCATTCTGCATTGTGATTCTACCAGTCCTACCTTTCTGCATGGATTATCTGGAAGAAACATGTTGAACTTGTTTGACATACTAAATCTATGCATCCGCAACTCAGAAAACCATAGGTTCCTTTGAGTTGTCTCTCTTTAGTTGTATTTTGACCTCTGTCTATCAATTGATAGTCAGGACTAGTTGTGCATGTGTGTTACCGATGCCTATTATGCTTGTGGTCCGTCAAGCCATTCCATTCCGGAATGACTAGGAGAAACAAACTTCAGTACCTCATCCATTTCTTGGACTGGTCAAAGTAGTTGTATTCCATGGATCAAAATGCCAATCCAGCTTTTGCTCTGCTCTACCATGAAGTATTACCCCCTTTATGCCAGGATTGTCATGAGAATTGCACTACCTCTTATGAATTCTTGACGCAGTGATACTTCTTGCCATCATTGTTCATTCCTCTGTTCCCGTGGTATTGTAACCGGAATGCCGACAAGTGAATCGTGATGTGTGAAATTAATACTCCTAGCAAGCCCGTTGCTTGGTAGTTAATGGACGATAAATTCATTCATAGCGTGTTGGTTACTAAACCATCATTCTAAGATGGATCGTGCTACCTAGTCCATTTTCCCTGGTGCACTCCTCGATCAATGAGATAGGATTGTGTCAACCCATCACTCTCTTGGTCACATCGTCTTGCCCTGAAAAGCAAGATTGTTCTCGAGCTTAGTAACATATCGGTGGATTGTGATTTTCTGATTATCTTCTGGGAAGTATCACCAGGTTGTTTCCTGACCGTTATGTTGAGCCCGTGATTAGGTTGGTTTTCTTGTAAACCATCCCTTCTCCAAGAATCTGTGTTGGATACCCTAAGCTAGTTAGTCAAGCTAAACAACAACTTGGAGAGTTGGAAGATAAAGCTTTGCCCTACTTAGTTCATTGCAAAGGGATATCCTCATTTGTTTGTTGAAGAAAGATGATATCTTCATCAATTGGTCCTCGTGATCAATTGTTGGATATACTATCTTGTCAATACTATGATTTGAGTGTGGGCTATCGTCAAATCAAATTAGAACCAGCGATGTTCGTAATGTTGTCTTACTCATGGTTGTTTCCTCGAGCATACACCATTATATCTTTTGGGTCTAACCAATACTATCATCTTGTTCACATAGTTTAGGAATTCCACCTATATGGAAGCCTGGATGGATTACTGTTAAGCCCATTGACAACATTTTCATCTTGTCCATGATTCATGTTGAACATCTAAGTTAGTGTTGGAAACTTTTATAAGCATTATCTTCATGTCCCGTTCATGAAGCATATGTTTGGATGAAAGAAGTGACTTCCTCTAGTTCATGTGTATTTGAAGCAAGTTGCCACCGTGAATTCGAGAAAGCTTGTATTTTGCTTCTTTTGGAATCATCCCAAGTCATTCATGCACATGTGAAGCATTCTATGGTCTGATAGACTGATTATCTCCATTCCAGATGTAATCCCTAGCACACCAAGCCACTGATTGACTTGTTCAAGGAGGAGAAGTTCCTTCATAAGAGCTAATCATATGACTTATGCAAGGGCTTCGCTCTCCACAATGATGGTTCCCAGCTGGAACTCGGTAGTGTTTTATTGTAAGACTACTATGTGGTCATGCTTGTCTGGGACAGCGTGTTCACATGTGTGTAGCGGTACGAGCTCATGTTTTGGAGCTTGCTATCGTAGTTCATTCCCCGAGAATCTCGCAACATCGTCTTGTCGATTTGTGTTGCAAACTTTTATTTCCAGACATGATGTCTCAAATATCCTGTTACCAACCAGATCTGAATCTCAGGAAGATATGATGGTTGAAAAACTCCCAACATTTGCATTTTGTTCCCAGCTTACACCGCCATTGTGCCAATTTCCCATGGGCTGCCCCTCCCAGTATTTACTGTTCAGGATCATCTTCAAAAGTGGTCCTACCATGGGTCCCATCCATTTCTGATGATAAGCAAAAATCATCCATTGTGTTGTCTTCAACAAGGTAGTCCACATCATCCATTCTAGTCTGAGTATGTCATTCTTTCGAACTCCTTCAAATGATCGATTGTGATTGCCTTAGGCTGGTATAAAGAGTTCCAATGATCTTTGTATCAAAAGTAATTCTTTTTGCCACTTAAGGGATAATTCTACGTGTCACCTTCCCTACGGTGCCCCATTATGGAATCATGGCAATTACTTCCTCGCTAATTTGAAACCTATTCACCATCTTACTTAGGCGTGGGATTCTTGCCTACCAAATTGAACCTTCTTCATCTGTTTCTTTCCATCCACCTGATGTGTGTCTTGTCTCTCAGCTCAAAAGGCGTTCTTTCATCTCACTCCATGAGTTGATCTTGAGTGCTCGAACTTCGAGGGGATCGATTCTGTAGAGTTTCCCTCCGTCGTCATAGTTGGATGAAGATATCGAAAGCAAGGATGTTAAGATCAATATGATGCAATCAATCAAAATCTCCGAGAAGGGCAGTTAGATCGTGAAGATTGTGTTAGCTTTTGTGTCCCCTCTTCCTCTTACCCTAAGCTTGAATCTCGGGACGAGATTCTTGTTTAGTGGGGGTGAGTTGTCACAGCCCCAGAATATTGCTTGTATTAGTTGCATGATAGAGAACCCATGCATCATGTCTAATTTTTGAAACCAGGAATTGAGGAAAGTGGAAGCCTCAAAAACTTAAATAAAAGAAGGGCAAAGAACCCTGGAAATCTCATTCTTTGTTTCCAAGATGTCCTTTTGCAATGTTTGAGAATTTTGGCAAGAGCTATATATCAAACGAAAATTTAGGAACATTTTAAGGAATTACTTTGGGACTTTGAATTTAGATCAATAGCTATTTGAATTTGAACTTATATTCATATAACTAGAATATATTTTCAAATGTTTTTGAAATAGTTTATGTGCCTTGGAAAAGTCCATGAAGCAACATAAATAAATTCAGAGAAAGTTTGGCACTTGTTTGAATTCAAAACTGTGGCAAATGAACTAAATGAAATAACAGAAAACTAAATAATTAGAAAATTAGAAGGAAATAGGAAAGCATAAGAGAGAGAGAGAGAGAGAGTAGCTGGGCCACTTACCTGGCCTTACCTGTAGCCGTCCCATTAGGCAGCCTAGCCCACCAGCGCCTCCCTGTCGCCTTCCTCCTCGCGCCAGTAGGCGAGGGCACATGCTTGTCGCGCGCTGGCCAAGCGCCGGGCCACCTCCGGCTTCCCGTCGCTGGCTTGACACCCAGGACAACGCCACACAGCACCCTGGACCCCCTCGACCGCTCCCCTCTCTCACTGCCTCGCCTCACTCGCTCTCTCTCCCAAAGCTGAATGGAGGCGACGCTGCCGTTCACTGCCGCCACGGCTACCACACCCCCCGTCCTACCGCTGATCCCAGAAGCACCGCCGTGTTCCCCTCGTCCTCTCCACCGAGTTGTACGACGCCGGAGGCCCTAGAATGTCGCCATTGCCGTCGTCATCAACCTCTGCCCCGACGATCGCCGCCATCAAATTCGTCGCCGTCCGGCCTTCCCCGAGCCTGCCGAGCATCTCTTCATGACCGTGGTGAGCCCCCGGTCATTTCTCCCCTAACCTCGCTTTCGTTTGGTCGCCGTAGCCGTTGCCCCCTTGCTTACCGTAGCCGCCGCCACATGGGCTCATCGCCGGCGAAGCCCCGGTGACCTTTTGGTCCCGCGCGTGCGTCTGTTGCACTCGCAATGTCCCATAGAGCAAAACTAGCGTGGCAGCCGGCTTGTTTGCAAGCTGCAGCGCCAATCCAAACCTACCCGAACTCTGGCCGCCGCCAAAGCTCGTCGCCGGCATGATTCCGGTGACCCCCGCACCCAACTCCGGCGAGCAAGGGCTATGCCCTGGTGCCCTCAGCGCACTAAGCCGATGCCTCTAGTGCAAATCTAGCATGCCCCGCTGTGTCCTGTGGTCGTCGCTGGCTGAAGTCTGGCGAGCTCGACGTGGCCCCATCATTAGCAGCTAATGACATCGCTAATTAACCCTAGAGCCACCTACAAACGGGCCTCACTACCTAATTAACCCTGATTTAGTTTTGTTTAGATTAAATTAACGCCGCAGGGCCCATAGGTCAGTTTGACCTGGCCACGTCACCTGTTGACCGACCCCACACGTCAGCGTTGACTTGCTGATGTGGCTGTTGACCTGACCCCACCTGTCAGTGACCCAGACAACACTTTGTGACTAACCAGTGGACCCCACTGGTCAGGTTTGACCTGGTCAGCCGCAGTTGACTTGCTGACGTCACAGTGACGCAATGCTGACACAGTTAATAATTTTCTAGATTTAAAATAATTCAGCAAATTCCAGAAAATGCTTTAAACTTCTAAAAATCATAGAAATTCAACGGTAACTCCAAATGAAATAAGCTATATATGAAAAATTATCAGAAAAATCCAATCTATCCATCTGAACCATTTTCGTGCATGTTGGAACAACATATAGTTGCTGAACAGGGCAAATCATATGTTTGGCATTTAAAGAATCACATATGGAGTTTGAATTTGAACCTTTGGTTCAAACCAACTTCATTTAACTTGCTGCTAGTTGCGTTAGCTCAAAACACCAGCATGTTGCCATGTAATGATCATGCATCATATTGTTGCATTGCATTGATTGTGTTTCCTCTCTATTGCCGGTAATTGTTCCCCCTCAGTAGACGTGATTCCGACGATGAGATCGATGACACTAATTAAGATCTATATCATCTTCAAAAGTGCCAGGCAAGCAAACCCCCTTGTTCATTCCGATACAATCCGACTCTCTCCCTTCTGCTCTCTTTTACTGCATTAGGACAACAACGATTCAACTGTTACATGTTGCGGTAGTTGAACCCCTTTCTTCTGCATGACTTGTCATTGCCACGGTAAATAGATGAAACCCACTAGCATGAGTAGGAGTTGTTTGAGCCCTGATGTGCCTACTCATTCATGCTTGTTGTCATGCCTGCTACTGCTTAGAGTTGAGTCAGGTCCAATTCATCGGGGATGAATTGGAATGTGGTGAACATGTCCTACTATTGAGAGCTAAGTGTGTGAACACGATTTGGTAA
Source organism: Triticum aestivum (assembly GCF_018294505.1). NCBI lineage: Eukaryota > Viridiplantae > Streptophyta > Magnoliopsida > Poales > Poaceae > Triticum > Triticum aestivum. Next base: position 348,904,650 of record NC_057812.1, on the reverse strand, counting down.
AGGTAGCAGTGAGAGGTCATGTATGAGTACATGGTGGGTTGTCTCATTGAAATCGTCCTTAGGAACTAAGTTCTGTGTTTGTGATCCATGAATAGTTACTACCACACATTGGGTTCCGGTAACTCGGCCCCTCTCGTCTTATTAATCTCCTCGATCTCTGTACAGGAGTTGCAACTAGTTTCTGGTGTTTGTAGGATATGTGTTGGGGGCTGTGCGTAGCGCTGACCCTAGGGGTGGGCTATGATGCGGTAGAGACATGAGGCACGGTGTATCAGGACGCCCGTTTGGTGCCTCGGGAACCCTGCTCTCATCGTTTGGGGCCGTGAGCGAAACCCCGGCCGGATCTCCTTGCGGATGGAACCCGAATAGGCGATAAACCTAGACTAGAGACTTTGTGTGGTTAGTCAGGTCGTGGACAACTCCCTCGTTAGGCTTCCGCTTGAAGGTTGCCGAGATACATGACGTGTACATGGTGGTAAGTGGTGAGAGCGTGTGTGAAGAAGTACACCCCTGTAGGGTTATAAATGATCTATTCGAATAGCCGTGTCCGCGGTAAAGGACTTCTGGGTTGCCTGTATAGTTCATAGACAAGTGAAAGTGGATACTCTAAAATGCGCAAGATAAGAGTGAGTGCTATGGATGGCGTTCTCGTAGGTAAACGGGAGCGGATCCATAGTGGTGTATTGATTGGTGAATATGTGGACTCGTGTGCGCCACCTCAAAAGAGTTACTTGCAGTAGTATATCAGGTTAGCCACTAAGTCAAAGCTGGCTTGCTGCAGTTAAACCCCACCATCCCTTTGTTGATAATGTTGCATATGTAGATAGTTCTGATGTAAGTCTTGCTGGGTACATTTGTACTCACGTTTGCTTAATTTATGTTTTGCAGAGAGACTTCAGTCTCGCTAGTAGTTCCACGTGGACTTCGATGTTTAGCTTGTTACATCAGCTACGATCTTGTGCCCTCGGCAGGGTCTTGTAGATAGTCAGGCTTCTCAGCCTTTTCTTTTGTAGTTGTTTGTACTCAGACAAGTTAAGCTTCCGCTTGTGCTATTGCTTGTATGACTTGAATGCTGGGTCATGGGACCCATGTTTGTAATATATGGCTCCTCGGAGCCTAATTAATAAATACTTTGAGCTGTAGAGTTTTATTGTGATGCCATGTTGTATTTACGCATATCAGGCATAGTGTGTGTATGATTGAAATGCTTGGTATGTGTGGGATCTAACAACCTAGTTGTTTATCCTTGGTAGCCTCTCTTATGGGGAAATGTAGTCTAGTGCTTCCAGTGAGCCATGGTAGTCTGCTACAACTCTATTTACTGGAGTCCTGCTAGCCTAGTTACTACTGCTCCGGAACACTTAGACTGGGCGACATGTGATTCACTTTGTTCCTGTGTCTGTCCCTTCGGGGAAATGTCACGCGGTGACTTCCAGAGTCCTGCTAGCCTGCTACAGCCCGGGTTCCCGGAGTCCTGTTAGCCTAGTTGCTACATCCCGGATTCACACGCTAATGACCGACATGTTCGATGCTGGTTCATGTATGTCTGTCCCCGTAAGTTAGTGCCACTTTGGGTTCACGACTAGTCATGTCGGGCCGGGTTCTTTGTGATATGGATGCTAGTGACACTATCGTATACGTGAGCCAAAAGGCGCAAACGGTCCCGGGCCAGGTAAGGTGGCACCCGTGGGAATACCGAGCGTGAGGCCGCAAAGTGATATGAGGTGTTACATGCTAGATCGGTGTGACTTAGGATCGGGGTCCTGACACTTAACCATCTTTGATTCAACGAGCTAGTCAAGTAGAGGCAAACTAGTGACACTCTGTTTGTCTATGTATTCACACATGTACTAAGTTTCCGGTTAATACAATTCTAGCATGAATAATAAACATTTATCATGATATAAGGAAATGTAAATAACAACTTTATTATTGCCTCTGGGGCATATTTCCTTCAATTGCCTCTTCAGTCTCCCACTTGCACTAGAGTCAATAATATAGTTCACATCGTTTTTTGATTAACACCCATAGTTCACATCGCCATGTGACTAACACCCGAAGAGTTTACTAGAGTCAATAATCTAGTTCACATCACCATGTGATTAACACTCAAAAGAGCACTAAGGTGTGATCATGTTTTGTTGGTGAGAGAGGTTTAGTCAATGGGTCTGCCACATTCAGATCCGTATGTATTTTGCAAATTTCTATGTCTACAATACTCTGCATGGAGCTAGTCTAGCTGATGAGGACATCAATATCATTGTTACACCCACATCCCCTGTTGCTATACATACTGGACCGATTACTAGAGCTCGCGCACGCCAATTGAATTATCAGGTACTTTCATTTCTTGGTAACGATTCTAATGTTCATGAGAATATGATGCTGCCTAAATTGGATACATTTGTTTTGCTTACAAATGAAGGGCCTAGCTTGGACAAGAAAGATGAACCTTGGAGCAAGTTCAAGCATGGAGATGATGGCATGCACAAGGGGAACAAGAACGGAGTTACAAGTGATGATTCCAGGACTCTGAAGCCACCATAATGAGTGCATGAAGCATGAGACGAAATATACAACATGCCACATCATAAATTTCATCCAGATGCTATTTTAGGTGCTACGTCACCTTATTATTGGGCCAGGCCCATGTATTTTCGAAGTACTTAAGTATAGGCTGTTTTTAGAGTCCGTATGTGTGGGGAAACAAGAGTTAGGGTTGGTTTCGGACCGCTCCACCAAGGGACACGAAATTCCCCCTCTCTCCTCCATATATACAGCCCTTAGGGCATCGTTTAGGCTTTGGGTTTTGTTTAGATTAAAAGTTCGCCATAGCTGCAACTTCGCGTACTTCGTTTGTGTTCAACAACCAGACCAAGGCGTCACATAACCCCACCTTGATCAATAAAGCTTTCATCTTATATTCGCAATATCCAGATTGTAATCTCAGTTTCTTGCTTGTTCTTCGTTTGCTTGTAGGAAATAGACCCTTGTGGTCAGGTTGATCGTGCTCCGGCGTGGTCAATAACCCTCAAAAGTTGGTTTAGCGATTTCTAAGGCACGACGTCTCGCATGTTCGTAGTCGGATCGTCAAGGTCAACTCCCACAGAAAACGATAGCCACAATCTCATCGAAACATCAGGACACCTTTGCCTCTATCAAGTGGTATCAGATTTTCAGGTTGCTCGGTGAGATTTTATAGTTTTTCGTAGTTTAGATCGAGTCTACTCTTCGTACCTATAGTCCATGAAAAGGCCAAAAAAAATTAGTGTTAGTTCATCCTATCCGAACCAATCTGAGCCTTTGCATAATCTTTGTTGTATTTGCTTTGTTGAATTTTTGGTTGCATCGTCGTGTCAAGTTGCTGGTCTTAGCGTCTAGTCCTTTAGAGTTTCGAGTTCTGTTCACAAGTTGTCACATCGCCGCTGCCATATATCACCACCGCATCATCTTCATCGTCGCTGCCATATTCACCACCAATCCGAGTCCATATACGCCACCGCATATCCGCCGCCATCACGCCAATCCGAGTTCACCTGCAACATATATCCGCCACCAGTCCGATTTCCACCAGATTCATCGCCGCCACCAGTCTGAGATTCCACCGGATTCATCTCCGCCACCAGTCCTAGTCCGAGTCTAGTAATTGTTGCATTGCTTTCGAGTTCCAGATCACGCCATACTCCGAGTCGTGACAGAGTAGAACTCCCGAGATTCTGTGCTACCCGCAGAAGAAAAATAGTTCCAAACTCAAAAAAAACTATGTCTAGAAAATTCTGGCTAGGCAGTTTTTAGACCATTTGTAGACTTTTTCGAAAAAAATTTGTTGCGGAGCAAAAAAAGAGGAAAAAAGTGCAAAAAAGTGAAAAAAGGAAAAAAAAATCAGAGTGTGCTCCTCCATTGTTTACGTGCAGCGCCGTGATTTTGTTAGTGTTCTAGGCTCGCGTCTCTAGCACGGTCTAGCCTAGGACCAGCACAGTACCGTCGTTGAGCGTTTATTCAACTTTGCATCTCTGAATTGATTATTGCTGACCGTTTTTGCTACCATATTATAAGCCTTCCCAGCTCCACATACATCTACGTCGTGCGTTTGACTCTCCCTGGTAATCGCTCTATCCAAGCTTTGAGAGTTTTGACTATGACGGTTGCCGATCACCGCCTGCTGCTGGGTAAGAACTAGTAAGAATTTGAGATTTGCTTGACGGATTTGTGACATCACCACCACCTCTTGTTAGTAGTCTGTAGGATCATATTCTTGTGTGTTTCTATTGTTGCTAACCATGCCAGGATCACAAGCCAACGAGACTGACTGGGAGAACATGACGAATAAGGAGTTACATGATAAATTTCAGCAAATGATGAGTGGACAGGTGCAAGATGTGCTAAACAGATTTCAAGAGGCCATGGAGAAGATAGATGGCATGGAGAAGACGTTCGAAACAAAGCTCGATAACAAGTTTAATGAATTGCTTGCGCGTCTTCCACCACCACCACCAGCTGCACCTAACGCACCTCTACAACAACAACAACAACGACTACCTACACATCATGAAACAGCCCTCCGCCGAGCGAGCCGTCTCCCTCTTGCACCTGGCCAAATTGTTGGTGCTGCTGTTGATACTTCTGTGGCTCCTGCTGCTGATGTGGAGGAGGATGATTTTGCCGGAGATTACGAGGATGAGGTTGATCAAAATCAGAACTACGTGCCACCACCAGCACAGCAACCACCAGGTCGTCCACATGCAAATAATGGCAATGGTAGGGCTCACCCTCAGGTACGAGATCATGACCATCTCCCTAAACTAAAATTGAATATTCCACCATTTGAGGGTAGATATGTTCCTGATATATATCTTACTTGGGAGTTAGAAACTGAACAACGATTTACATGTTTACAATATCCCGAGGAGAGACGTGTTCCTACTGTTGTTTGTGCATTCACTAGTTTTGCGTGTGTTTGGTGGTTTGAGCATTGTAGATTATATCCTATTCCAGCTACTTGGGCTGCTTTGAAAACTGCTATGCGTACTCGTTGGGTTCCACCATATTATCAACGTGAATTACTTCAAAAATTGCAGTGTTTAAGACAAGCAAACAATTCTGTAGAAGAATATTATCAGGAATTACGAACTGGCATGATTAGATGTGGTATTGTTGAGGAGAATGAAGCTATGCTTGCACGTTTTATGGGTGGATTAAATAGAGATATTCAGACCATCCTAGAGTATAAGGAGTATAATAATATCACTTGTTTATTCCATCTTGCTTGTAAAGCTGAACGTGAAGTGCAGGATCGACAGGCATTGGCGCGAACTAAATTTTCTGCAGGTCGATCTTCATCATGGACACCACGTGCATCCTCTACTTCCACTCCACCAGCACCTCCATCAGGTGCCACCTCCAGTCGTGATACAAGAAAGTAGGCACAATCACCACTATCTGCCAAGAGCACACCTGCTGGACCTGCGCAGAGCTCTTCTTCTTCCATGGCATCAACAGGGCACACAAGTGATATTATTTGTCGTCGTTGTAAGGGAAGAGGACATTTTGCGAGAGAATGCCGTTCTCAGCGTGTGATGATTGCTACTGAGGATGGTGGGTATGAGTCCGCTAGTGACTATGATGAGGAGACTTTGGCTCTTATTACACGTGAAGAACACGGTGGAGATGATTCTGATCATGAGACGCAATACATGGCCGCTGAAGATGCTGAGAGGTATGAATGTTTAGTTGCTCAACATGTTTTGAGTGTGCAGGTTACACAAGCTGAGAAAAATCAGAGGCATAATTCGTTCCATACAAAGGGAGTTGTGAAGGAACGTTCTGTTCGCGTCATCATAGATGGAGGGAGCTGCAATAACTTGGCTAGCATGGAGATGGTGGAGAAGCTATCTCTCACCACAAGACCACATCCACATCCTTACTACATCCAATGTTTCAACAACAGCGGCAAGGTTAAGGTAACATGTACTGTTCGTGTGCATTTTAGTATCTCTACATATGCTGATTATGTTGATTGTGATGTGGTACCTATACAAGCATGTTCCTTATTACTTGGTAGACCATGTCAATTTAATAAAAATTCTGTACACCATGGTAGAAACAATCAATATACTCTTGTTCATAAGGATAAAAATATTACTTTGCTTCCTATGACTCCTGATTCCATTTTGAAAGATGATATTAATAGAGCTAATAAAGCAAAACAGGAGAAAAATAAGAGTGAAAATTAGATTGTGGCAAAAGAATTTGAGCAACAAATGCAGCCTAATAATAAACAATCTAGTGTTGCTTCTGAAATTAAATTGAAAAGTGCATGTTTACTTGCCACCAAATCTGATATTGATGATCTAGATTTTAGCAAATCTGTTTGCTATGCTTTTGTGTGCAAAGAGGCATTATTTTCATTCGAGGACGTGCCTTCCTCTTTGCCTCCTGCTGTCACTAGCATTTTGCAGGAGTTCGCTGACGTCCTTCCACAAGACGTGCCACCGGGATTACCACCTATTCGAGGGATTGAGCATCAAATTGACATATTTCTCGGTGCATCATTACCCAACCGTGCACCATACCATACCAATCCAGAGGAGACGAAGGAGATTATGCGTCAAGTACAAGAGCTGCTCGACAAAGGTTATATACGCGAATCCCTTAGTCCTTGTGTTGTTCCTATCATTTTAGTGCCGAAAAAGGATGGTACGTCGCGTATGTGCGTTGATTGTAGAGGCATTAATAATATTACTATTCGTTACCGTCATCCTATTCCTAGGCTAGATGATATGCTTGATGAATTGAGTGACTCTACAATATTCTCCAAAGTTGATTTGTGTAGTGGATACCATCAAATTCGTATGAAATTGGGAGATGAATGGAAAACAGCATTTAAAACAAAGTTTGGATTATATGAGTGGTTAGTCATGCCTTTTGGGTTAACTAATGCACCTAGTACTTTCATGAGGTTAATGAACGAAGTTTTACGTGCTTTCATTGGACGATTTGTGGTAGTTTACTTTGATGACATATTGATTTATAGCAAATCTTTGGAGGAACATTTGGAACATTTACGTGCTGTTTTTATTGCTCTACATGATGCACGTTTGTTTGGTAACCTTGGAAAGTGCACCTTTTGCATCGACCGAGTATCTTTTCTTGGCTATGTTGTTACTCCAGAGGGAATTGAAGTTGATAAAGCCAAGATTGAAGCTATTAAGAGTTGGCCGCAGCCCAAAACGGTCACACAAGTGAGGAGTTTCCTTGGCCTTGCTGGTTTCTATAGGCGTTTTGTGAGAGATTTCAGCACCATTGCTGCACCTCTCAACGAGCTTACAAAGGATGTGCCTTTTGTTTGGGGTACCACACAGGAAGAAGCCTTCACAGTATTGAAAGATAAGTTGACACATGCTCCTTTACTCCAGCTTCCTAATTTCAATAAGACTTTTGAGCTTGAATGTGATGCTAGTGGAATTGGATTAGGAGGTGTGTTATTACAAGATGGCAAACCTGTTGCATACTTTTCTGAAAAATTGAGTGGGCCTAGTCTGAACTTGTAAGTGCATCTAGTGCCACCCCTAGTTGGTTTTGGAGTATTGACGACAAACCTAGTTGAGGGACTAATGTGTTTGTGAGAATTGCAGGATAACACAGGTAGAAGTCCCTCATTGATTCGGTTTTCCTACCAGAGATGACCCCAAAAAATGTATGAAGACATTGAAGTCAAAGGTGGTATATGAAGATATTCACATTGAAGACTATGACAAGAGAAGACACCGCATGAAGCCTATGGAGCTCGAAGACTTAGATCTTTCGTAGTTCTCTTTCTTCTGTGTTGAGTCATAGGAACCACCGTACTGATAAGTGGGGTCCAAGAGAACCAGTCAGAATGACTGAAGTGATGCTTAAACAAAACCTATGTCTTCGAGTGAAGACTTTGAGAGCGAATCTTGTCCAGAGTCGGGCAAGTCAGCTTTGCTTGAAGCCCAAGTAAAGTTACCGTGTGAGTTTGAAATCTGACCGTAGGAACACCTGTCAGTTCCTTAGTGACCCAGGGTCATTTCGGACAAATCAGGTCGGGTTGCCAAGTGGCTACAAATAGCCCACCCCCTACAACCATAAACGGTTGGCTGCTCAGATTCAGAGTACGGCTTTTGTCGTTTGAGAGCAACCCACCTTGAAGCCTTTGAGAGAGAATTCCTTGCGAGGATAAAGCCCTAACCACCCAGAGCCAAAGAGAATTAGGCATCACTTAAGTCTTCTTGTCTGTGTGATCTGAAGACTTATTACACTTGAGGACCGTGCATCCTCCAGCCGGTTAGGCGTCGCGTTCTGAGCATCCAAGAGACATTGTGGATTGCCGGTGAACGAAGTCTGTGAAGGTTTGGGAGTCTACCTTGAAGACTTACCAGAGTGATTGGGCGAGGTCTGTGTGACCTTAGCTCAAGGGGAATACGGTGAGGACTGGGTGTCCTAAGCTGCGTGTTCAGGACTGGGTGTCCTGGACTGTGTGTCCTAAGGTTTAAATACCTAGCCGCCCTAACCAGACGTACAGTTGTCACAGCAACTGGAACTGGTCCAACAAATCATTGTCTTCAGCGAGTCACTGGTTTCATCTTCCCTTCCCTTTACTTACTGTTACTCCTTGTGAAGTCATTGTATGTTCGCACTATCTTTTGTCTTCACCGAGTGACTGCGTGTTCTGTGTGGCTTCACAATATCTTCCTACCTGATCCTTACTACATTGCTGCTATTAGTCATTGTGCTTTCACTCTATTGAATACTTGACTATGGCTTGCCTAGTGTAGTCTACCTTCCGTTGCAGGGTAATAGGTTTATTTCTATCATTTGTCTTCATAACTTCCACATTTTGAAGACTTTCATAAAAATCGCCTATTCACCCCCCCTCTAGTCGATATAACGCACTTTCAATTGGTATCAGAGCAAGGTGCTCCCTTGTTCTATGTGATTCAGTTTAACCACCTAGAGTTTTAGCTATGTCGACTGCAGGGATAATTAAATTCTCCGCTGCGTGCCCCGTCTTCGATGGAACTGAATATCCCTACTGGAAGAATAAGATGCGCATGCATCTTGAAGCCATTGACGTCGACCTATGGTATGTCGTCAAGAACGGCGTTCCCAAGGCTGGAGAAGGTGTCACTGCTGCTGATGTCAAGAAGTTTGTTCAACTGGACTCTACTGCCAAGAATATCATCTGTGGTCATCTGACCAAAGGACAGTATGGCCGTGTGAGTGCTTTGGAAACATCTAAGCTGGTCGGGGACTGGCTCTCCAAGGTCAATGAAGGCGTCTCAACCCAGAGAGATCAGGGAATCAGTGTCCTTCGCAACCTCTTCAATCGCTTCAAGCGAAATGACAATGAGAATGTCCAGCTCACATTTGACCGACTCACTGACATCACAAATGAGGTTCAAGCCCTCGGCGCTAATGAGATCACCAAACATGAAGTCGTCAAGACACTACTGAGATCACTTGATAGTTCGTTTGACACCCTAGCCCTGATGATTCAAGAACGTCCTGATTTCAAGACACTCGATCCGTCTGACATACTTGAGAGGCTCAACACACATGAGTTTCAGCTTTCTGAGAAAAGACATATCTACGGTCCAAACTATGGGCGAACTCGTGCCTTGAAGGCAAAAGCTGTCTCCTCATCTGAAGAAGAATCTGACAGCAGTTCGGATGATCCTGAAGACATTGGAAGGGAACTTGCTATGCTTGTGAAGAAGTTCCAAAAATTCACCAAGAAGAAAGGTTTCAGAAAGTCTTCCTGATCAAGCTCAAGGAATGATGAAGCTTCTGCTCACGACTACAAGAAGAGAACATGTCACAAGTGCAAGAAACCTGGCCACTTCATCTCTGAGTGTCCAAAGTGGGACAATGAGAACAACAACAAGAAGAAGAAATACTCAAAGTCTTCTTCCAAGTCTTCCTCAAAGTCTTCATCACAAAAGAAGAGCTCATCTGGCAAGGCACGTGTGTTTGTTGGCAAGGAAATGGATTCAGAGGAGGAGTCCGCTTCTGAGGAGGCGGAGGTGGAGTCTGAGGAGGAGTCCGATTCAGGCGTCGCAAGTCTGGCTACAGCATACGTTGCCAAGTCCATCTTCAACACTGAAGACAATGACTTCATCACCGACACACGCACTACTCCGCTCCTACCTATTGCTTCATGGAACGCGGTGCCAAGGTAAACACACGCACTACTCACTATTAAACATCTAGTGACGATGACTCTGATTGTGGTTCAAAACCCAGCTACAAAACACTTGCTAAAATTGCAACTGAACAACAGAAAGCTATGGAACATATTCAAAAACTGTTAGACAGAAGCGATGATCTGTTAGGTGCTGAAATGACTCGATCTGAATCCTTAATTGAAGACATAAAAAATCTTCACGTTAAGTATGAGGAACTTGAAAGTCGTCATGAAACTCTCTCAACAACTCATGAAAAGCTTTCCTATGATTATCTTCAAAGGAAGCAAGATCTTGAGAAATTGAGAGCGGCTCATGAAGATCTTCAAAAGGAAAATGAGTCACTTCGCGCCGAACAGATCAGCTCCGCTCAGGAAGGATTTGAACCACCATGTCTTAAATGCATTGAGCGTGATAATGCTACTACTGTTGCTGAATGTTCTACTGCTACTACTGTTGCAATATCTTCAACTGTTGATGTGGGAACTAACCCCTCTGCTGAGGATTCCACTGCTATTGCTGATGAGAATGCTAGGTTGAAGACATTGCTTGAAACAAGGATGTACAAAAGTCTTAAAGGGCATCAGACACTATGTGATGTCCTCAAAAAGCAGATTTTGAACCGAAACCCGAGGAAAGAGGGTGTTGGGTTCGTAAGGAAAATGAATGCTGATGGCTCTTACTGGAAACCTGAGCAGTACCCCAAAACCACATGGGTTGCTGCAAAGGAATTTTCAGCAGATCCATCCACTCTATCTGGGTTCACTTGTGCTAACCCCATTGTCATTGATGAATCCTTTGATGCGAACTATAAACTGTTTAAGAATCAGAATGGTGAAGTGTTTGCCAGGTACATTGGTACTAACTGCAGGAATGGACCGCCTATGAAGAAGATCTGGGTTCCGAAAAGGTGTCTGGAGAATCTTCATGTGAATGTCATCATGACACCTCACGTGAAGAAGACAAACCTCAGACCAAAGGCTTCATATGGTCCAAAGGCTTCATACAGATAGAGGACTCACCTGAGTCGCACTAACGCAAATGTTTTGCAGGGAAACCATACTCAGGCATATGAATATGAGAGAGGTTCATCAAACCGCCATGTTCATAAGACCAAGAACTATTCTGCTTATTCTTATGAGTACTATTGTCCGCTTGCAAGACTGTTTGCTAGGGCTCCAAAGCCAAAGTTCTCAGATGCTGCACTTAGACTTATTGCTTCTAAGCCACCCTTGAAGATGTGGGTGGCTAAGAAAGCTTAACTCTCTTTTGCAGGGAAAGGTCTCCAGCAGAAAACCAAAATCGTTCGATGCTATGGCTGGGGACCTTAAACATCTTGTAGGGCGCAAGATCAAATGCTCGAATGGTCTTACTATGTACTTCGTTCCTGAATCGCTTGCTACTCTCCCTATTAGTCCTAATCTGGATCTAAGCTTTCATAATCCACTGGTTCGTCAAATGTTTTTGCTTCACAATGCTCTTCGTGAAGCCTATCCCCCTAACTGCACTGAAGGGTACGACACCAGCGTCTTCAGAATGGATTATTGATAGTGGGTGTACAAATCACATGACTGGCAAAAGAAGCCTTCTTATGGACTCAACCTTACGTCCATCCGACAAGAGCCACATCACATTTGCTGACACTGGTAAAAGTAAGGTATTGGGTCTAGGTAGAGTTGCAATCTCAAGGGATCAACACATGGATAAAGTCATGCTTGTTGAATCCCTTGGCTTCAACTTAATGTCTCTCTCAATGCTTTGCGATTTAAACATGATCGTAATATTTGAAAAATATCGTTGCCTTGTTCTAATGGAATATGACAAGTCTCTAGTATTTGAAGGGTATCAAAAATATGATTTGTACGTGGTAGATTTCTCAGCAGGACCACAGCTTGCCGTATGTCTTCTAGCAAAAGCTTCAGAATGCTGGCTCTGGCATCGGAGGCTTGGGCATGCTGGCATGAGGAACCTCCACACCCTGGCAAAGAAGAAGCATGTCATAGGCATCGAGGGCGTCAAGTTCAAGAAAGATCACTTATGCGGTGCCTGTGAGGCAGGAAAGATGATGAGGGCCAAACATCCCTCGAAGACAATCATGACCACTACTCGACCCTTCGAACTGCTTCACATGGATCTTTTCGGTCCCACTCATTACTCAACTCTTACTACTACTGCTTGTCTCTATGGCTTTGTCATTGTTGATGATTATTCTAGATATACTTGGGTGCACATAATCCTTTACAAGACTGAAGTGCAGGATGTCTTCAGACGCTTCGCCAATCGAGCAATGAACAACTATGGCACCAAGATAAAGCATATCAGAAGTGACAATGGCACTAAATTCAAGAACAGTGGCCTTGATACATATCTTGATACCTTGGGCATCACACATGAATTCTCAGCCCCGTACACGCCACAGCAGAATGGGGTCGTCGAGCGCAAGAACAGAACACTCATTGAGATGGCCAGAACGATGCTAGATGAATACAAGACTCCAAGAAAATTCTGGCCTGAAGCCATTGATACTGCATGCCATACAATCAATCGTGTTTATCTTCACAAGCTTCTGAACAAGACATCTTATGAGCTCCTTACTGGCAAGAAGCCAAATGTCAGTTACTTCAGAGTATTTGGCGCCAGGTGCTGGATCAAGGACCCACATCACACCTCAAAGTTTGCACCAAAAGCACAGAGAGTTTTATGCTTGGATATGGAAAGGATTCGCACTCCTACAGAGTATTCAATCTCTTTCATTACAAAGTGGTTGAAACAGTGGATGTGCGGTTCGATGAGACCAACGGTTCACAAAGAGAGCAACTGCCAAATGTGCTAGATGAAGTTCCATCTAGTGAATCAATCAAGCTAATGGAAACTGGAGAAATTATACCTTCTGAGGCTCATCCTGAAGAAGAACTTATCATCTCAGCACCTGATCAACATGAAGACAATGCTCAGCCTGAAGACATTCCTTCTAACAACGACAATGATCAGCAAGAGCAAAATCTTCGCCCTGTACATCCTCGCGTTGCCAATGAAGTGCAGATTGAAAGAATAATTGATTGCATCAATGCACCCGGTCCACTCACTCATTCAAGGGCAACTCAGCTAGCAAATTTCTGTGGGCACTTCGCATTCGTTTCAATAACAGAACCCAAGAAAGTTGAAGAAGCCTTCATGGAACCTGAATGGATTCAAGCTATGCAAGACGAGCTTCAACAGTTTGAGCTGAATAATGTATGGGAACTAGTCAAGCGTCCCGATCCTCGGAAGCACAACATAATAGGCACCAAATGGATATACCGCAACAAGCAAGATGAGCATGGTCAAGTTGTCAGAAACAAAGCTCGTCTCGTTGCTCAAGGATATACTCAAGTGGAAGGCATTAACTTCGATGAAACATTTGCTCCTGTGGCTAGACTTGAAGCCATACACATACTGCTGGCCTATGCAAATCATCACAACATACTTCTTTATGAAATGGATGTGAAGAGCGCCTTCCTCAATGGCAAGATTGAAGAAGAAGTGTATGTTGCACAACCTCCTGGATTTGAAGATCCAAAACATCCTGACATGGTATACAAGCTCAACAAGGCACTGTATGGCCTCAAACAAGCCCCTCGGGCCTGGTATGACACACTCAAATACTTCCTGAAGAGCAAAGGCTTCATACCTGGTTCTCTCGACCCCACTCTCTTCACGAAGACATATGATGGTGAACTGTTTGTGTGCCAAATATATGTGGATGACATTATCTTCGGCTGGACCAATCAGAAGTACAGTGAAGAGTTTGGATATATGATGCAAGAGCAATATCAAATCTCTATGATGGGAGAGCTGAAGTTCTTTCTCGGTCTTCAAATACGACAACAATGCAACGGCATCTTCATATCTCAAGAGAAGTATCTCAAAGATTGCCTGAAGAAGTTCGGTATGCAAGACTACAAAGGCTTCACGACGCTAATGCCAGCCAAGCATCATCTGGGTCCTGATGACAATGGTAAAGAGTTCGATCAAAAGGTATACCGCTCCATGATTGGTTCTTTACATTATCTATGTGCATCTAGGCCAGATATTATGCTTAGTGTTTGCATGTGTGCTCGATTCCAAGCGGCACCAAAGGAGTCGCATCACTTAGCTGTGAAGCGAATTCTTCAATATTTGGCTCACACCCCAACTCTAGGATTATGGTATCCAAAGGGCTCAGAGTTTGATCTGGTTGGATTCTCGGATGCTGATTATGCTGGTGACAAAGTTGATCGCAAGTCTACATCAGGCACATGTCACTTTCTGGGACGATCACTTGTATGTTGGTCTTCAAAGAAGCAAAACTGTGTATCTCTCTCCACTGCTGAATCTGAATACATTGCTGCTGGATCTTGCTGTGCTCAGCTTCTGTGGATGAAGCAAACACTCAAGGACTATGGCATTCATCTGAAGCAAGGGCCACTCTACTGCGACAACGAAAGCGCCATCAAGATTGCCAACAACCCAGTTCAGCACTCGAAGACAAAGTACATTGAAATTCGTCATCACTTTCTCAGAGATCATGTTGTGAAGGAAGATATTGATATCATACACGTCAACACTGAAGAGCAATTGGCAGATATCTTCACCAAGCCCTTGGATGAGAAGAGATTTTGCAAGTTACGATGTGAGCTAAATATCCTGGAATCCTCAAATGTCCTGTGATCAGGCACACATCCTAACCCTTATGCATATTGATGACTTAGATGTGCAACACACGAAGTAAAGTATATCTTCAATCAATGAAGACATACATTCTAAGTGTGAATACATTAATGTGGAATTTGACTTTGGAGCGCCATGATAATTGTGCGCCGTGTCTGGGTCTAATACTTCCTATACGGTGGGTAACGCCACCACCAAATGTTCTATTTTGAAGTGTTTCACTCATGGCGTTACCTTGCTATGTCTTCACATTTGGTTTGGCTTCAATCTCAACATGTCTTCATGATTATCTTCACTATGTTGATTATATATTTATATACTAGTGTTCTGTTCTCTACAGCATTCACTTATAGCTATGTCTTCTTGTTGAATCTTTTGAACTAAGTGAATGTGATCGGACCCTAACCTCTCTATGCTATCTATCTCAAACTCTATCTCTCCAAATCATATGCATTCTATTGAAACTGTCGAATGTCTTCTCTGCGTCCTTGTCAGCAGAAGATACAAAGACAAACCTTAAGTCCACTTTCAATGCTCATTCCTCCACATCAAACCCGGAGAAGTAGGAACGACCACCCGACAATCCAGGCGTGCGTGGGACGTGGAACAAACCCCAAAATTCTGCATGATGGCCATGTGTTCCTCAGATGCGAATCGCCAGGGGCACCTGTGTAATAACGCAGTGCCGCCCCTGTACCTATAAATACACACTTCACGGCGGTCATTATCTCTTCTTCCACTCTCGCACGAACCCTAGCGCCACCGCTAGCCCTCGATGACGCCGGCAACGAAGCGCTTCGCTGCTGCAACCTCTCCGACGCCGTCTTCACGCCGACCGCGGACATCGTCCTCTCCGCCGTCGCCGTAGGTGTCCTCCGTCGCCAAGTTAGGGCACGGAAGATCGAACTGCTCGGCCTCATCTTCCACTCTGTCTAGCAGTTCTTAGTGTGGTAAATAAAACTTCCTTTTTACGGCACCGTTGATCCTATGGCTTTGTCACTTTCTACCACAAGCAGTTTCTATTCACACAAGTTAGATCTCTCTCATACTGCATCTCATAACATGCCTAGTATATTCACTTATGCTTCACAAAGTAGTTAGATTCCTCACTTGTACTGATCTCTGGATTAGTACAAATCTAGAACCAACTCCTTATCTATGAGTGAATGTCTTCGCACGATGAGGTCAATGTCTTCTAAACTGATTTATATTCAAAATCTTCTGAGAATGCATATGACCTCTTCCCCTTCCCTCGCACCTTAATGCTGTCACAGGTACATGTCCGTGGGAGAATCCCTTGGTTCTCATAGTCTGCATTCATTTGCAGAATTCTTACAGCATCATATAAATTCTCCCGAAGCAAGTTCCTGTTTGTCCAACAAGCGAAAATCTTTGAAGCCTTTGAACGTGCTGAAGCCTTTCAGTTTAAAGTTCATGGCTTTAGAGAAATCAGTAAGGAAGGGTGTCAGAAAGCGTCATGGAGAAACATCTAGAGATCTGCCAGATGACCTCTCAGAACTGTACAAGACAGATCCTGAAGAGGATTACAATCAGCGCAAGACCTGAATCCAATGGATTCGAAGATATTGGGCAGAACAATGGTTCGAATACCGATTTGTAACCCAGGAATATGCTGAGAGAAATGCCATCAAGAGACCGTGGGGAGACATCCTATACAAGAATCTTCAACCCAGGTCTAGAGATGAAGCCATTGAACAAGGCTTCTATCCCTGCATGGTCCGTGGGCCACAGCCTGTTCATGCACACCCATCGTCACTACTATGGTGTCGTGACGACATTTTGTTCAAGCGCAACTTCCAGTTTGCCCAGAACTCAGCGAAGCAAAACAAGAAGACATTGGGACTAGACTTCAACCCTGGTCCCTCAGCTCCAAGGGCTGATGGCACACGAGATGCAGAACCCAATGTCGTCGGTCCTTTCTACAACCTTGAAGGCCTCATCACCCATATCTTGGTTCAAGGGACTGCAGTGAATGAGCCTGCAGCTAACGCTGAATCAGATGAAGCGCCTGCAGTGCCGAAGCCAAAGAAGTTGAAGAAGCCTAAAGCTTCAAAGCCTGCCCCTTCACCAAAAATCTCACGGGCGAAGCCACTGGCAAGTGCACCTCCTGAAGACAGTGTGCAGTCCGAAGATTTATCACGCATCTCCAAGCCCCAGAAGGTCAAGATGCCTCTGCCACACACCGGCCAAGAGCTAACAGCTGCTGCCATTCTGCGCAATGATGCCATTGATCTGTCAAGTGATGAAGATCTTGCAGATGACGCTCTTGAACAACTCATCAAGAGCAAAGAAGAAGCAGAAATCTTCAATGATCTGCCTCTCTTTGATGTAACAGTCATTCACAACTTCATTGATGAATGGTTTGACACGCCAAACATCAGCTTCGACGATCTCCAACTACCCATTGGCCTCAGTGTCGCCTTCCATGGTGCCATTACTTCGGAGTTAGCTATCGCCCAGCGCATTGTTGAACTGAAGCAGAAGATTGACTTTAAGAAATCTCAGTTCAAGAAGCATATGGCCAAGCTCAGCGTGCAAGACGTGAAGAATTTCAAGATTATGCTGCACGAGCTCAAGGAAGCCTTTCTAAAGGAATGTGCAGAAGCTCAGGGTTCTCGTGAGCACATGAAGGTCCTGGCTGATAGGTGTGTGCAAGCCTACAATGAGGCTGAGAAGCGCAAGGCCCTTGGGCGTCCTGGCATCGACCCCAGGATGGCTGCCAAGAAGCAGAAGAAGCCCGCTATGGCTGAACTTGAAGCACCAAGGCAGGAGGCAGATCCCCTTGTCTTCCCAACTAGCATGACTGGCCCGAAGCCAAAGGCCAGGTCAACCGCTTCAGAACTGAAGAAGACCAGGACTGCTGAGGCTAAAGCAAGGAAGAGAAAACATCCTGAAGCCTCTGCTACTGCCCCCGCCAAGAAGAAAAGAAAGACCAAGAAGGAACGGGCTGCTCCCACAGAGCCCTTGATTGTTGAACCCATTTCCATGGTTCACCCCGACGCCGATCCACAAGAACGTCAACTGACTGTCCATGAGCCTGCTTTCACAGAGTCTCATGAAGCTGAAGACTTTCCAGCAGCTGATCCCATCGCTGCTGAAGACATTGGTCATCATGACCATGTTGAAGATGATGCAGCCCTTCCTTAGCTAGAACACCAATAGGTATCATCGCATGTGCTAACGCACAGCGAACTCATCAGCATTGGTCGTCCACTGACGCCAATTGCACAGGATGCTTCATGGGCGGATCGCCCACAAGAGAATGAAGACCTTGAGGCCCAGCCAACAACAACTCCACAGGCGTCACCCGCATTGCGCAGGCTTCGCAAAGGTCCAAGGCCTCAAGTCTCTGCTGAAGACAATCCGGCTGCATCAGCCGCGGAAGAAGAAGTCCCACAAGTTACCACTCCCCTGTCCCACCAAGAAGCAGTTCTCGAGGAGAACGTGATCGTGACCGATCCTCCTGCTCGTCAAGTGGAGGTTGAACATCTTGAAGCTGCCACCACCAACACCACTGAAGCCACTGACGCTGTCATGGCTGAAGCTAATGTGGAGCCCTCACCAACAAAAGCACCAGAAGTCAGCGAAGCCACTGATCCCGCCACTTCTGTTCCTGAGTCTGCTGCCGGTCCCCAGTTCGACTATCATGTTGAGCACAGGCCTCAGGTACAGAAGCCAATCCCAAGATTGCCAAGGTTCCCAGGTCCTGCATCAGCACCTGGCTCCTTCAATATCAATGGCTTCAGAGCAGACAACACATTCTTCAATAGCTCCAGGAACCCCTACTCCAGGGAAAGAATATCATCCGATCGGTTCTGGAGTTATCCGCAGCGAAGCTATTACTCATGCGTTCTTTACAACCAAGGTCGCCTCTTCCCACACAAGCGCCTTGACATTGAAGCAATAGCTGGTCTACCCTGTCTGGAAGAAGCTCTGGATTTCTTCAAAGAGGTTGGACTGCTGCCGTTCGTCACTGACCAAGAGCATTGGAATGAAGAGTTGCTGCTCCAATTCTATGCCACACTTCACATCCGCGGGTATAGCAGAGATCCGAAGAGTTGGGTCCTGGAGTGGATGATAGGAAACGTTCATCACGAAGCCAAAGCCTTTGACATCATTGAGCTCACTGGTTTGCCCACTCCTGGCGATCTCTACGAGCATGGCTGTCAGCTTCATAGTGAAGCTATTGAGAGCATCTTTCAGAAGACTGAACCTAATATGAGTCAGATGCTCAGTATGATGAAGCCATTGCCCCAAGATGCTGCTTATCCCACGGAGTTCTTCATTGAAGACCTTGAGTATCTGCCAAGAACCATTTATCACATCATAAGGCGAACTCTCTGGCCAATCAAAGGACATTCTCCCCATGCCAAGCTGGAAGGTGTAATGAAGACTTTGGTCTTCTACATTCTTCATGGAAAATGCTTCAATACACAGGATTTCTTCATTCGCCAACTTGCTGCATCTGGCTCTGATCTGTTTGGTTTGAAGTTCTACGCCCCTTGGGTGATGCGGGTGATCAAACTTCACTCCGCTATCTCATATTAGCCCTCGGCCCGCAACCATCGGATCTTTTTGCCTGATGTGGATATGTCTATTGAAGCCATCTATCCTGAGCCTGCCAAGGAATCTCTCAGTCTTCAGAATGCAGAGCATCAAAGTTTCACTCAGAACGTTGAAGGCGTTGAAGCCGTAACTCGTGTGTATCCTTTGGCTGGCACTACACGTGCACCACATCCTGCTCTCACTGAAGCCACTAACAGTACAACTGCTCCACGACCCAAGAAGCGCACTCATGTTCTCAACGACCGAGAGCTTCTTGAAGATCATGACTGGCTGAAGTGTCAGATGCAAAGCCTCTTGGTGGATGTTAATCGCATTCGCAATCTTGCCACCAAGAATGCTTTTGTTGCCCATGAAACCTCTCGCCGCACATGGAAAGGGCTAACACTGATGTGTTCTGAAGATGATCTTCAAGAGGATGGCTTCACTGAGCGATTCAAGTTTGACTCCACACCTCCTCGAAGGGCAGTGCTGCGACGAACTCCATCCCTTGAAGACTCTGAGTTCTCTTCCTCTGCTGCAACTGTGAATGCCAGAGTAATCGAGGATGAAGACGATGCTACTTCACCGCCACCTCCTTCAGCACGCTTCGACTCTGCTCCAAGCTCTTCAGCACCACCAAACACAACCAACGACCCTGCTGCTTCACCTACTCCTCATGGGAACGAGTAGATGCTCTATGTCTTCAAACCTTTTTGGTCCTTACTGACAAAAGGGGGAGAAGCATATGAGGTTGATAGTCTTCAAGCGGGTCCATATGGGCGGGTGCTTTATATTTTGCTTCGTGCTTACAACTCTCATTTTGCTACATTTGGTTCTTTGAGTTGTAACACTTAAACTCGATGGTCGTCTGCTACTTATTTGCCACCTTGTGTTGCGATGACAAATTCCGCATGTGCAACGATAAATTCCGCACTTAGATCATTCTGCAGACGTCCATTTTCCATTATGCATGCCATTATCTTCATATACTTTCACATGCATAGTGGATTGTCATCATAAGTTGAAGTGGATCTCCACAAGTACAACCTGCCATGTGCATTTGCATTCCAAAAGCAAATTACTTATATGCACATCTTTAGGGGGAGCCCTTGTAACTTATGAAGACAATTCCTTATCCTTTACAACTTCACAGATTATATTCCCCGTTGAAAACTTCAACTAGTTTGTCATCAATCACCAAAAAGGGGGAGATTGTAAGTGCATCTAGTTCCACCCCTAGTTGGTTTTGGAGTATTGACGACAAACCTAGTTGAGGGACTAATGTGTTTTTGAGAATTGCAGGATAACACAGGTAGAAGTCCCTCATTGATTCGGTTTTCCTACCAGAGATGACCCCAAAAAATGTATGAAGACATTGAAGTCAAAGGTGGTATATGAAGATATTCACATTGAAGACTATGACAAGAGAAGACAACACATGAAGCCTATGGAGCTCGAAGACTTAGATCTTTCGTAGTTCTCTTTCTTCTGTGTTGAGTCATAGGAACCACCATACTGATAAGTGGGGTCCAAGAGAACCAGTCAGAATGACTGAAGTGATGCTTAAACAAAACCTATGTCTTCGAGTGAAGACTTTGAGAGCGAATCTTGTCCAGAGTCAGGCAAGTCAGCTTTGCTTGAAGCCCAAGTAAAGTTGTCGTGTGAGTTTGAAATCTGACCGTTGGAACACGTGTCAGTTCCTTAGTGACCCAGGGTCATTTCGGACAAATCAGGTCGGGTTGCCAAGTGGCTATAAATAGCCCCCCCCTACAACCATAAACGGTTGGCTTCTCAGGTTCAGAGTACGGCTTTTGTCGTTTGAGAGCAACCCACCTTGAAGCCTTTGAGAGAGAATTCCTTGCGAGGATAAAGCCCTAACCACCCAGACCCAAAGAGAATTAGGCATCACTTAAGTCTTCTTGTCTGTGTGATCTGAAGACTTATTACACTTGAGGGCTGTGCATCCTCCAGCCGGTTAGGCGTCGCGTTCTGAGCATCCAAGAGACATTGTGGATTGCCGGTGAACGAAGTCTGTGGAGGTTTGGGAGTCTACCTTGAAGACTTACCAGAGTGATTGGGCGAGGTCTGTGTGACCTTAGCTCAAGGGGAATACGGTGAGGACTGGGTGTCCTGAGCTGCGTGTTCAGGACTGGGTGTCCGGGACTGTGTGTCCTAAGGTTTAAATACCTAGCCGCCCTAACCAGACGTACAGTTGTCACAGCAACTGGAACTGGTCCAACAAATCATTGTCTTTAGCGAGTCACTGGTTTCATCTTCCCTTCTCTTTACTTACTGTTACTCCTTGTGAAGTCATTGTATGTTCGCACTATCTTTTGTCTTCACTGAGTGACTGCGTGTTCTGTGTGGCTTCACAATATCTTCCTACCTGATCCTTACTACATTGCTGCTATTAGTCATTGTGCTTTCACTCTATTGAATACTTGACTATGACTTGCCTAGTGTAGTCTACCTTCCGCTGCAGGGTAATAGGTTTATTTCTATCGTTTGTCTTCATAACTTCTACGTTTTGAAGACTTTCATAAAAATCGCCTATTCACCCCCCTCTAGTCGATATAACGCACTTCAGAACTATTCTACTTATGATAAAGAATTATATGCTCTTGTTCGGACCTTAGAAACATAGCAACATTATTTATGGCCCAAGGAATTTGTTATACATTCTAATCATGAATCTTTGAAACACATTAGAAGTCAAGCAAAACTGAACCGTAGACATGCTAAATGGGTTGAATTCATTGAGACTTTCCCTTATGTCATTAAACACAAGAAGGATAAAGAAAATGTTATTGCTGATGCTTTGTCTCGTCGTTATACTATGCTTTCACAACTTGACTTTAAAATATTTGGTTTGGAGACCATCAAAGATCAATATGTTCATGATGCCGAATTTAAAGATGTATTGCATAATTGTAAGGAAGGGAGAACTTGGAACAAGTTCGTTCTTAACGATGGATTTGTGTTTCGTGCTAACAAGCTATGCATTCCAGCTAGCTCTGTTCGTCTTTTGTTGTTGCAGGAGGCGCATGGAGGAGGATTAATGGGACACTTTGGCGTCAAGAAGACGGAGGATATACTTGCTACACATTTCTTTTTGCCAAAGATGAGACAGGATGTTGAGCGTTTTGTTGCTCGCTGCACTACATGTCAAAAAAGCTAAGTCACGACTCAATCCTCATGGTTTATATATGCCTTTGCCTGTACCTAGTGTTCCTTGGGAGGATATATCTATGGACTTTGTTTTAGGTTTACCTCGAACAAAGAAGGGGAGGGATAGCATATTTGTTATCGTTGATAGGTTCTCGAAAATGGCACACTTTATACCATGTCATAAAAGCGATGATGCTGTTAATGTTGCTGATTTGTTCTTTCGTGAAATTATTCGCTTGCATGGTGTGCCAAATACTATTGTTTCAGATCGTGATACTAAATTTCTTAGCCACTTTTGGAGATGTTTATGGGCTAAGTTGGGGACTAAGCTGCTTTTTAGTACTACTTGTCACCCCAAACTGATGGACAAACTGAAGTAGTCAATAGAACATTGTCTACTATGCTTAGGGCTGTTTTGAAGAATAACAAGAAAATGTGGGAAGAATGCTTGCCTCATATTGAATTTGCTTATAATTGTTCATTGCATTCTACTACTAAGATGTGCCCTTTTGAAATTGTATATGGTTTCCTACCTCGTGCACCTATTGATTTGTTGCCTCTTCCATCTTCGGAGAAGGTTAATTTTGATGCTAAAGAACGTGCTGAATTGATTTTAAAAATGCATGAGTTAACTAAGGAAAACATTGAGCGTATGAATGCTAAATACAAACTTGCTGGAGATAAGGGTAGAAAACATGTTGTGTTTGCACCTGGAGATCTGGTTTGGTTACATTTGAAGAAGGATAGATTTCCTAATTTGCGCAAATCAAAGCTAATGCCACGTGCTGATGGTCCTTTTAAGGTGTTAGAGAAAATAAATGATAATGCATATAAACTTGAGCTGCCTGCAGATTTTGGGGTTAGTCCCACTTTTAACATTGCAGATTTGAAGCCTTATTTGGGTGAGGACGATGAACTTTCGTCGAGGATGACTTCATTTCAAGAAGGGGAGGATGATGAGGACATCAATACCATTGTTACACCCACAGCCCCTGCTGCTATACATACTGGACCGATTACTAGAGCTCACGCACGCCAATTGAATTATCAGGTACTTCCGTTTCTTGGTAACGATTCTAATGTTCATGAGATTATGATGCTGTCTAAATTGGATACATTTGTTTTGCTTACAAATGAAGGGCCTAGCTTGGACAAGAAAGATGAACCTTGGAGCAAGTTCAAGCATGGAGATGATGGCATACAAGGTTAACAAGAACGGGGTTACAAGTGATGATTCCAGGACTCTGAAGCCACCATAATGAGTGCATGAAGCATGGGACGAAATATACAAGATGCCACTTCATAAATTTCGTCCAGAGGCTATTTTAGGTGTTGCGTCACCTTATTATTGGGCCAGGCCCATGTATTTTCGAAGTACTTAAGTATAGGCTGTTTTTAGAGTCCGTATGTGTGGGGAAACAAGAGTTAGGGTTGGTTTCGGACCCCTCCACCAAGGGCCACGAAATTCCCCCTCTCTCCTCCATATATACAGCCCTTAGGGCATCGTTTAGGCTTTGGGTTTTGTTTAGATTAAAAGTTCGCCATAGCTGCAACTTCGCGTACTTCGTTTGTGTTCAACGACCAGACCAAGGCGTCACAGAACCCCACCTTGATCAATAAAGCTTTCATCTTATATTCGCAATATCCAGATTGCAATCTCAGTTTCTTGCTTGTTCTTTGTTTCCTTGCAGGAAACAGACCCTCGTGGTCAGGTTGATCGTGCTCCAGCGTGGTCAATAACCCTCGGAAGTTGGTTTAGCGATTGCTAAGGCGCGACGTCTCGCACGTTCGTAGTCGGATCGTCAAGGTCGACTCCCACAGAAAACGATAGCCACCATCTCATCGAAACATCGGGACACCTTTGCCTCTATCACTAGATAATTGCTCCCATGTTCCATACGTATCCAGATTGAGACTGAGAGTCATCTAGATCAGTGTCTAAGCTTGCATCGACGCAACTCTTTACGACGAACTCTTTATCACCTCCATAACCGAGAAATATTTCCTCAGTCCTCTTAGGTACCTAAGGATAATTTTGACCACTATCTAGTGATCTACTCCCGGATCACTATTGAATCCCCTTGCCAAACTCATGGCAAGGTACACAACAGGTCTAGTACACAGCATGGCATACTTTATAGAACCTATGGCTGAGGCACAGGGAATGACTCTCATTGTCTCTCTATCTTCTGCCGTGGTCGGGTTTTGAGTCTTACTCAACTTGACACCTTGTAATACAGGCCAAAACCCATTCTTGGACTGAACCATTTTGAATTTCTTCACATCTTATCAAGGTATGTATTTTGTGAAAGTTCTATTAAGCATCTTGATCTACCCCT
This sequence comes from Triticum aestivum, assembly GCF_018294505.1. Taxonomy (NCBI): domain Eukaryota; kingdom Viridiplantae; phylum Streptophyta; class Magnoliopsida; order Poales; family Poaceae; genus Triticum; species Triticum aestivum. The sequence continues at coordinate 348,879,683 of NC_057812.1, read as the reverse complement.
ATAGATCTTGATGCTCAATATGTATGTAGCTTCACCGAGTTCTTTCATTTAAAAACTCTTATTCAAGTATCCTTTTATAACATCCAGAAATTCTATATCATTTCCAATCAATAATATCTCATCCACATATAATATCAGAGATGCTACAGAGCTCCCACTCACTTTCTTGTAAATAGAGGTGACAGTGTCCTGGACTAGGGGGTACTCACCACGTCGTCTCCCGATCTATTAGATTGGGCCGAGGACCCCCGTGGACGTATACTCATGGGCCAGTTCGGATGGCTACCACATACAAGAAAGATTCCACAAGACTTGGCGATCAAGACAAGGACTTCTCCCCACCGGCGTATTCGGCTAGGACTCTTGTTATCCTAGGCCTCCGGTGCATTATATAAACCGAGGCCAGGCTAGTTGATAGATATACAATATGTACAACAATCATACCATAGACTAACTTCTAGGGTTTAGCCTCCTTGATCTCGTGGTAGATCTACTCTTGTACTACCCATATCATCAATATTAATCAAGCAGGACGTAGGGTTTTACCTCCATCAAGAGGGTCTGAATCTGGGTAAAACATCGTGTTCCCTGCCTCCTGTTACCATCCGGCCTAGACGCACAGTTCGGGACCCCCTACCCGAGATCCGCCGGTTTTGACACCGACATTGGTGCTTTCATTGAGAGTTCCGCTGTGTGATCGACAAAAGGATCGATGGCTCGCCTGCAGATCAACTGCGACTTCGGCATCTTCGTCACCAGCTCGACTGGTCACCTTGGTTTGACCAAGAATTGTGCCCCGTGTTCGGATCACCATGTCCGGACGAGGGCCTTCATCAAACATCAACTCCGATCTCTATCAAGATCACGGAGGAATCATCTATGGAGCTCGGGGGCTCAACGTCAACATTGCCCTCAAGCGACCGTGCTATTTTTCTGGACAGCGAACTCGTATCTGCCACCACCACCTCCTCGAGTATCGCTTTGACGATCGCTTTGGTGGAATTGTGCGGAATTGAGTCTATAACAACCCTGGAAAATTTCGTCGAGTCCCGATGGAGGAATCTCTGTTCCGGAGCCTTGTCAAATCTAGACGGGAATTTGGATGAGTTTAGGGCGTGGTGTCCAGCTTCTAGCTCGGACGTCCTTTGGAAGATCCAACCGTGGATCGGCTGCGGAATTCCTATATCTACCACCTCTCAAAATTTCGGCTCGATCCGACCGTCCAAACTCAGGGAACCTTCCGATTAGTGCATCACTTTCGGATCTATTTTCTGCGCGAAAACGAATCCGACCCGAGTTCATCTTTTTTATGAACAGGATTTCGGACATCCCTTTTGAAGGAAGTTTTGTATGGGGTATTGTGTTTTGTTCCCGAACACATCCCACTAACTGTAAGATCTTTTGAACATGATCTTCAACATCATACTGGTGTCAAACCAGTCCGGCAATATTACTCCACGGCTGCCGACCTGCGCTAGACACGGCGTCACTTTGTTGAGCCGAGCTCAACTTCTTCGGATCATCATCTCGGCAAGCCGAACAAGAGCCCGGCATCACGAAGGATAAATCATCACCAACATCGCCGCCCCAAGGATTACACGGAGCGGGCATACCGGCATCGCCGCACGGTCGCTTCATCAAGCCGGCATCGACCATGTAACGACCTGCATCGACAGGGCCGCACTATTTCTTCTTCAAGCTGGTGTCCATCACGCCGACCTACTTCGACTCATCGGCTGACATCGAGGCTTCGACATCTCGGCTAGACCGGGGGCTTCGCCATCTCTTCATCAACCTACTCCGGACACTTCGGCGTCATTAGCCGACCAGCTCCGTCACGTTAGCTGGGCCGAGGGCTTTGCCTCGGCGACTCAACCTTTACCAGCATTGCCATGCCGTCGTTTTATCGCCCATCAGGCAATGGGTGTGCGGAGCGGCTCCCTATTTTAGGAATCACCTTCCTTCGGATTGCTACAACAAATAAACCAGGTGCTATCAATCCCAGTATTTTTTGCTTGTTTGGGTTCATTTTTCCCAAGGAATTATTACTCTGGTTGGTCCGTCATATGTACACAGGTCTATCAAATGGTGGTTGCATTAACGACAGTTGCATGGTGGTTCGGTCAGTTTTCGTACATAGTCCGGTGAACGCCGCACTCGGAGCTCGGACCGACCTGCAAATTCAGGCTTTGCCACGCCTTTACCGCATCACGCCAACGCCCTGCATCGACTTGACTTCGGTGCCAGGCCATATTTCTTTTATTACTCACTTTGCATAAATTATTTATTATGCAATGATTTTTTTAATTGTCATTATTACTATTATCTCCGGTTTGCACTATTTTTTGTGCACAGGAAAATGATCCGGGGACTTCGGCGTCACTCTGCTGGTCTGGATTGATCATGCTATGTCACTACTTCGGCGTGTCAAGCTCTCCGCTCCGCCACCTCGGGACCGGCTTGAGGGATGGAACCTTGCCCCGCATCAAGCTCAGACCGCGTCATCAATGCCGAACACATTAACCAGCTAAGTCGCTTTCATGCTCAAAGCTTTAATTTCTAACTTGTGTTCGGTTCGACCAAGCATTATACTTTTTTGGAAAAAAGTTGCTTCTAAAAAATTTCCTTGTCCAAACTTTGTTTGTGACGCATAAATTCAAATACCCCGTTTACTTGGGGGCTTCCTTTATGAAGCTTTTCCTGTTGCATATGATTATACTTGTACGGCTTCGTTCCTTGTTCGTGTATTACGCCACAATATGCACTACATTGACTTAAGCGATTTGCAAGCTGGGTTGCCTCGCTCTTGTGTTTACCCCTACGTTACCGATTATTCGGCTAGGGAGTAAAGGGAGCACCTCTGTGATTGTCACGATCGGGTCACCCGAGCCGGACCTCAGACTGGGTGAAGTCGAAAGCTAGTGCTCTTATAGTTATTCAATGATGGTCGGCACACAACGGAACTCATGAGTACAAAAAATCTATTGCACAAGTCTCATAATAACAATGAGCACCGAAGAAAGGTATCAGTGGGGGTACTATTTTCTTCGAAGACGCTTCTTACTCTTCGCAGTAATATAGCATAAGTTCCCTGAGCGCGCTTTGTCTGTTACAGCCTTATGGCCTGATTGCCTGGTTATTGGAAACACCGTCGATATTCTCGACCGATGGAGTATATAACACTTTTCGGTCCTTAACCAAATAGGGAGAAGCCGATGGTCGGTTAAGACACGTTTAAAGTTCGGTTGAACATAGATATGATATAAGTACTTCGGTACATGCAATCATTCTTCTACCCAAGTCACTTGGGGGCTCTTAAGTTTATTTGAGCCGTTTTATAATAAGTGTTCTTCTTCTCAGTCGTTGCAAAGTTCTATTATTATTATTTATCACTCCTTTTTTCGACGCGAGTGTGCGGTCACTGGCCGGGGAGCCTAATTTCTCTCTCAAAGCCGCTAGAGTTTAGTTTGCTAAACTGGCCTAATGAGAAGTACTCTGCCCTCGGGATAGGAGGTTGAAGCCGTAGGCTGACCCGCTCGAAGTCTTGAGATAGGATGTCTCATGTTAAAGGACGACAGAAGCACTTCTTTTTTCTAAGACCAATTTTCGGATTGGCACCGAACACTTGATCTTGTTCGGACGTCATGTTTTTACTGACGTTTCTTGGTTTTCCAAGCTTTTTGGCACTTTTAAACTATTTGTGCTTTTCCAGCATTAGTCTCGCAATGCAACGTCGGACACCTTTAGGGATTCGGCAAAAACATTCTCAGATATTGCTATATATGCATCGGATTCGAATTGTGTCTTCGGTCAATAGTTGGGTTGCCCGGCTCCTGCACTTGCTTCCTATGTTCCATTTTGTTCGGCTAGGCGTGCAAAGGGAGAACCACTGTGATTGTGCTTCCAGCTCACATGGTTAAGCACCTTAGTGGAGAAAGCCGAAAACTGACTGTCACAACAAGCGTAAACTAGTCAGCGATCCGATGACTATGACGAGCCATTCATAACATTGGCCGAAGTGTTTACGGCTTGACCTCAACTATCGCCGAACACTACCGGGGGCTATTAACTGGCCTCCAAACTAAATCCTCGATATTTTGCTCTTACATTCGAGCCGAGGTTTCATGATCATGCTTAGCATGACAACCCAAAGAAAGGAGCCGATAGCGGGACTATTTTCTTCGGAATACATTTCTTCTGTAAATAGTAATATAACATATCTCTCTGCGTACCTTTGTTTATAAACCGTGTGGCCAGATTGCCTTGTTTGTCGTAAATCTTTGCCCTCATAAAGGCTTTATAAAGTAGGACAAACACTCCTCAGCTACTGGCCAAGGAGGTGGAAGCTGATGGTCGGTCAACAAAGTTTTGTACAATGCAGATCCGAGCATTAATGACGTAAAGTACTTGGATACATAGAGTCATTACACATAATTTGTGATTTTACTATGGATATTGATCCTTAATTGTAACACCCTCGATGCGACTATATCTCCCACGTGTCGAGGCACGACTTAGAGGCATAATCGCATTGAAGGCATATGTCGCAAGTTAGGCAATCTTCACAACATCCCATGTAATATAGATAATAAAAGGGGAGATAACATAGTTGGCTTACACTCACCACGTCAATCAAGTACATAAATAACATTACATCATCCAAACACTCATGGCCCGACTACGGCGCCAAAATAAAAGATAACCCAACATGCGACACGGTCCTGATTACCCCCAATAGGGCAACACTACTGATCATCAGGAAAGGAAACATAGTATCGTTGAGAGTCTTCGTCGAACTCCCACTTGAGCTCAAGCACGTCACCTGGAGCGGAATCATTAGGCTCTGCATCTGGTGTAATAGTAATCTGTGAGCCATAGGGACTCAGCAATCTCGCACCCTCGCGATCAAGACTATTTAAGCTTATAGGTATGGCAAGGTAAATATATGTGGAGCTGCAGCAACCGACTAGCAAATATGGTGGCTATCCTGTTCGCAAAAGAGAGCGAGAAGAGGAGGCAAAGCGCGAGCGAGAAACTACAGAACAACCTGCGCAAACATTACTCCAACACCATGTCCACTTCCCGGACTCCGCCGAGAAGAGGCCATCACGGTAACACACTCAGTTGATTCATTTTAATTAAGTTAAGGTTCAAGTTATCTACAACCGGACATTAACAAATTGCCATCTGCCCATAACCGCGGGCACGGCTTTCGAAAGTTCAAATCCCTGCAGGGGAGTCCCAACTTAGCCCATGACAAGCTCTCACGATCAACAAAGGAATAGACCTCCTCCCGAGACGTTCCGATCAGACTCGGTCCTCGGTTCTTCAAGACACTTCGACAGGTTAAAACTAATCCAGCAGCACCGCCCGAATGTGCCGACAAATCCCGATAGGAGCTGCACATATCTCGTTGTCAGGGTACACTCAGATGAGCGCTCCATACAACTAAAACCAAACCTCGAGTTTCCCCGAGGGGGCGCTGCACAGGACTCTAGTTTGGACCAACACTCAGAGGAGCACTGGCCCTGGGGGGCTAAAATAAGATGACCCTCGGGCTATAGAAACCCAAGAGAAAAAGAGGCTAGGTGGCAAATGGTAAAACCAAGGTTGGGCATTGTTGGAAAAGCTTTAATCAAGGCGAACTATCAAGGGGTTCCCATTATAACCCAACCGCGTAAGGAACACAAAATCTGGGAACATAACACCGATATGACGGAAACTAGGGCGGCAAGAGTGGAACAAAACACTAGGCGAGAGGCCGAGCCTTCCACCCTTTACCAAGTATATAGATGCATTAAGATAACAAGATAATATAATGATATCCCAACAAGTAAATAAAAGTTCCAACAAGGAACGCTATAAGAGGGGCTGAGCAAAGCGGTAACATAGCCAATCAATGGTTTGCTAGGACATGGTGGGTTAGAGGTTTGACATGGCAATTTGGGAGGCTTGAAAGCAAGTGGTAGGCATCGTAGCATTAGCATAGCAACAGAGCGAGCATCTAGCAAAGCAAATATAGTAGTGATTTGGAGGGTATGATCATCTTGCCTGCAAAGTTGTCAGAGTTGACTGGATCCTCGAAAGCAAGCTCAACGGGATCCTCGTTAGCGAACTCGTCTCCCAGCTCTACCCAAACAAGACAAACAAGCAACAAGGACACAATCAACCACGTGCAAGGATCAAACAATATGATGCAAACATGGAATGCTATGCGGGATGCGATGCGGGATGCAAATGCAAGATTTGACAAGGGATGCATGAACCTGGCCTCAACTTGGGAATCCAAATGTGCCACTGGAAAGATGAGATGAAATCGCTTGAAAACGATATAAAGAACGCCGGAATCGGAGTTACGGTTTGGAAATGGCAAGCAATTCAAATATGACACCGGTCTGCGATTTACAACAAGTAGGCATCTAAATGCAACAAGATGAACATGTTACAGCACCCAAACATGACAACAAAATACATGGCAGGGATGAAATCATGATGCTTAACAAAAGTCTAGCACTAAGCTTCGGCCAATTCATCCATTAATGGGTTCAAACAAGCATGGCAAAAATGCATATGGCAAACAGATTTCAGACTTAGTGAAATTAACACTTGTTTGGAATTTCAGATCAGGTAGCACTCTTCGAAATATCAAAACTACATGCTACAGGACCTGAACATGGCAAAGTAAAGCATGGCATGGAGCTACTGAAAGAGCTTAACAAAAGTCCCTTAGTGACCTTGAGCCAAAAGGGATCAGAAAATACAATTGCAAGCATGTGAACATGGCAAAAACATAAACAGTTCTCAGACTTAGTGAAAACTGGAGCATGCTGAAAACAGATATCAGGTAGGCATGTTTACGAGCTCGATGCACTTACTAAGGAGCAAGTCATGGCAAACTAAGCATACACCCATCAAGAATGCACAAAATACAAGCTAGACATGGCAAAAACAATAGCATAGCATGCACGGATCAACTACAACATCCTCGGCAAAATCACTAACAAGTAGACAATCTGCCCAGATTTACGAAGTAGCAAAAGTAGACCTCGATTGACTCAAGTTAGGGTGCTCCATAATTGCAAACAAAGACATGGATGGATAGAGCACTACAAGATTAACAAAACATCCTTACTGATCATCCTCAAAAGAGGCACTGGTCACTAGGAAACAACATGAACATATGACAACATGAGATAAACAGGCCAAGGACTTGGTGGAAATGCTAAGTCCCTGAAATTAGCATTACCAAGTGCCTCACTTGGCAAGCTTGAGCTAGTCACCACACACATCACAAAAATACATGGGTGGCACCTCTGGAAAGATGGCAAAACCCTTAACAAAACATATGTAGAACTCATGGGCATATCATGCACACATTAATCATGGCAAAAATGACAAATATCTAAATGGAGTAGCAGATCTGACAATTATCTCAAGTAGCCCTCTTCTAACAGCATTTCGAGTATGAAGATGAACTCAAATGAAAATGATTCAATGGAATGAAATGATGTGCTCTCTGAGATGAACATTTTGATATGCTATATGCCCAAAACGGTGCTACGGATGCAAAGTTATAGCACGATGAACAGGGCAACATGAACTAGGGTTTTGGGCAAAAAGTCAAACGTCGGGATCCAGATCCAGATCCGGGGCACGCGATTCGAGGTTCGTCGACCGGAGTTTGCTCAAGGTCGCCGGAGCAGGGACTTGCCGGAGAGGGGCCTTGAGAGGAGGAGGGGCCGGCCGGCGAGGAGGAGGGGCCGGGGCGGCGCGGGACCGGGCCGGCGAGCTCGGGTGGCGGCGAGCTCGCGCCGGCGAGGTCTCCG
>NC_057812.1:348789993-348871488 GCF_018294505.1 Triticum aestivum | reverse complement strand
CGCGCGGTGGAGGAGGCGGCGGTCCACCCGGGCGGCGACACGTGGCGGCGGCGGCGCGGGTCGGACGTGTCCGGCCTGGCGAATTTTTGTCCGGCGGCGGCAGATCTGGGATTTTAGGGTTTCGCCCGGGATTTCGAATGGGGGGTCTTTAAATAGGCATAGGAGGAGCTAGGAGAGTCCAAACGAGGTGCGGTTTTCGGCCACACGATCGTGATCGAACGCTCTAGATGATGGAGCAGGTTTTGGTGGGTTTTGGGCCAAATTGGAAGGGTGTTGGGCTGCAACACACAAGAGGCCTTCTCGGTCCCTCGGTTAACCGTTGGAGTATCAAACGAAGTCCAAATGGTACGAAACTTGACAGGCGGTCTACCGGTAGTAAACCAAGGCCGCTTGGCAAGTCTCGGTCCAATCCGGAAATGTTTAATCCCCACACACGAAAGAAATGTAGAAATGACCACCGGAGGAGAACGAAGCACCGGAATGCAAAACGGACAACGGGGAAAATGCTCGAATGCATGAGATGAACGCGTATGCAAATGCAATGCACATGATGACATGATATGAGATGCATGACAACGATAACAACACACGGAGACAAAAACCCGAACCCGAGAAAATAAAATAACTTAACGTCGGAAATGGCAAGAGTTGGAGTACAAATTGGGGAAGTCATATCCGGGGTGTTACATTAATTCGGCCACCTGTGCTCGCATTAAGGCTCGGGGGCTACTGGGCTTTGGGATTATTATTTACAAATATTAAAGGGGCACATCGATCCCCTGATCTGGTGTTGCCACCCGACCAGTGTCTCGGGGGCGCATTGCTTGTCCAATGCAGAAAATTTTATGTGCAATATAGTTTCCGAGGAGATTTTGATCCTCAGGTTGGTCGGCCGCACCCAACCTGAGTCTTGAGGACTGAGCACGCCGCTTTTGTGTCCCGAAGTATTCTGCCGAGCTAGGACTTGATCCTCAGGCCAATTTTGCAAATCAACCTGAGTCTCAGCGGCTACTGGGATCAACGGTGTTATGTCATCCTTCATGTGCATCTCGGGTTTTAGACCGATACACACCTTGAGGGCTACTGGCTATATATCTGGGCAGAGAATAAATTGCACCAATAAAAAATATTGACAAAAAATCGGCCCATAGTCGGGGTGGTGCACCACCTCGGAAGCAGTCCGGCATAAAGCTCGGGCGCTAGTGGCTGGCTCCATAGAGGGCATTTCCGGCATTAAGCTCGGCTAAACTCCTTCAACTTTTTTGAACCAAGGTGATATGACACCTCGGATATAGTCCGGCATTGGAGCCTGGACATAGTCCGGCGTGGGAGCTCGGATATATTTCGGCATTGGAGCTCAGATATACAGTCCGGCGTTGGAGCTCGGATACGTTCCGACGCTAGAGCTGGGAAGCGGTCCGGCGTTGGTGCTCGGCTGCAAAAGATACCTCGAATGCAGTCCGGCGTTGGAGCTCGGACGCAAGAGGACCCTGCCTCCCGGGAACAACTTCAAACCCGAGGTGTGGCATAAAAATAAAGAAGGCATTAATAAAGGCCGGAAACTTAAAGGGGCTCCTCGGATACCCGATGTGTAAACTCGTCGAATGCATTTCGGCGATCCTCAAGATCGAAGATAAAGAAGATTTGTTGAACCAGTTTTCAAGACCGGCAACCGAAGACAAAGAACAGTTCGGAAGAATCGAGGAGCGTCCCTAACTTGAAGACCGGTTCAGGGGGCTACTGACGGTGTCCTGGACTAGGGGGTACTCACCACGTCATCTCCGATCTATTAGATTGGGCCGAGGACCCCCGTGGCCGTATACTCATGGGCCAGTTAAGACGGCTACCGCATACAAGGAAGATTCCACAAGACTTCGCGATCAAGACAAGGACTTCTCCCCACCAGCGTATTCGGCTAGGACTCTTGTTATCCTAGGCCTCCGGTGCATTATATAAACCGAGGCCAGGCTAGTCGATAGATATACAATATATACAACAATCATACCATAGGCTAGCTTCTAGGGTTTAGCCTCCTTGATCTCGTGGTAGATCTACTCTTGTACTACCCATATCACCAATATTAATCAAGCAGGACATAGGGTTTTACCTCCATCAAGAGGGCCCGAACCTAGGTAAAACACCATGTTCCCTGCCTCCTGTTACCATCCGGCCTAGACGCACAGTTCGGGACCCCCTACCCGAGATCCGCCGGTTTTGACACCGACAAGAGGCTTCACCATAAGTCTGTATAGAACCATATGCTTTGATCACCTCATCAAAGCGTATATTCCAACTCCATGATGCTTGCACCAGTCCATAGATGGATCGCTGGAGCTTGCAAACTCCGTCAGCACCTTTAGGATCGACAAAACCTGCTGGTTACATCATATACAACTCTTCTTTAAGATATCCATTAAGCAATGCAGTTTTGACGTCCATTTGCCAGATTTTATAATCATAAAATGTGGCAATTTCTAACATGATTCAGACAGACTTAAGCATCGCTACGGGTGAGAAAGTCTCATCATAGTCAACTCCTTGAATTTGATGAAAACCTTTTGCGATAAGTCGAGCTTTGTAGATAGTGACATTACTATCAGCGTCAGTCTTCTTCTTGAAGATCCATTTATTCTCAATGGCTTGCCGATCATCGGGAAAATCCACCAAAGTCCACACTTTTTCTCATACATGGATCCTATCTTAGATTTTATGGCCTCAAGCCATTTATCGGGATCTAGGCTCATCATAGCTTCTTCATAGTTTGTAGGTTTGCCATGGTCTAATAACATGATTTCCAGGACAGGATTAGTGTACCAGTCTGGTGCGGAACGTGCTCTGTTTGACCTATGAAGTCTAGTAGTAACTTGACTTGAAGTTTCATGATCATCATCAAAAGTGTGATGCCCCGAGACCGATGCGCCAGGTGTCTTCCAGTTATTCGCTGTTGTTGCCTTGTCATTCGCTTGCATGTTACATCTTGCCATGTCATCATGTGCATTGCATCATCTTGTTTTCAAAACTTGCATTTGTCCGGGTTCTCCTAGTTCTCCCCGTTGTCCGTTCTGAGCCCATACACACTTGCACGTGCCCGCGGCATGTCCGAAATATTATTTTATAAGTGGCCGTAAAATGTTCTCGGAATGGGATGAAAGTTGGCGTGCGGTGTTGTTATGTTGTTAGTAGGTCGCCTGCCAAGTTTCATCGCTTTCGGAGTCCGTTTGACGCCCCAACGGATAACTATAGCGACAATACAGTCGGTCAAATTGTCAAACGTTTTTGGTCTCTGGAAACTGTTGCCGGGCTGCCATTCTCTCTCTCTTCTCAGCTCGAGGCCTTTCTGCACAGCCCACTTCCACTCACCTGCAGCCCACCTAGTTTCCCCCTCTGTCCGGAGCCGCACGATCGCGATCCGAGGGTCCAAAAAACCCCTCCAAACCCCCTCCTAACCCTAACCTAGACCCACTGCCTATTTAAACCCCTTCCCTTGCCATCTTGGGCGCCCCTAGCCTCCCCCCTATCCTCTAGCCGCCGCTTCCTCCTCATTTTCAGCGCCGATCCACCCTGCCGCCGCCACTTGTCACACCACGACAGGCTGCACCACCACCAGAAACCCCCTGAGCCGCCGCCCTGCCCAATCCCCGCGTTCCACGTTGCCTCCCTGGCTTCCCCCCGCCACGGCCCACAAAGCCCGCGCGAGGACCACCCCGGGCCGCAACCGGGCCCGAGCCGCCGCCGCTGCGCGCCCATAGCCCCGCAGTCGCCCCTGCCCCGAGCTCCCTCCCGCTCGTCCTTGTCGCTTGCGTCGCCTCGCACCGCGCCGGGATGAACTCCGGTGACCAGGAGCCGCCGCGGTGACCCCAGGCCAGATCCGCTTCTCTCTCCTTTCCCTCTGTCCTCCCTCTCCCTCACCTCACTCTTTGTCTCCTGCGCAGAAGCAAGGAGGCCACCGCCATGGACGTCCTCGAGCTCCATTGTGCCGGATCCACCTCCCACCGTCGGGAACCGGTTCCCCTCAACAGATCCGGCATGGAACCGCCTGTCCTCATCCTTCGTGAACCCCACCGCCGACTGCTCGCCGGAGATCAACTGCCGCCGCCGCTCGTGTCCTCTGCATCGATCCCTCCTGCATCGACAGGTGCTTGATCTCGCCTTCGCGTTGACCACCACTGCAGTAGCGCGTCGGCCCAGCCCCGCCAAGACCCACCTCCAGATCCGGCCTGCTGCAGCCTCCTCCCCACCGACCTGGGCCATGGCCCATGGTGAGCAGCGCCCAGCCCCTCTCCTGTGCTTGTTGGTCTAGACAGCTTCAACCCGTGGACATTTTTTCCCTTGGACGTTTTTTTTGCTAAATATCCATCACATGCCTAATTACAGAAAAATGCCATCACATTGATATGCTCACAACTAAATAACCGTGCATCGGTTTAAAAAAACTTTATATGTAACTTGCTTAGAATTTTGTCTAGTTTCATAATATGCTACTTTCACCCATGTTAAAAATGTTTAAAATGCTCTTTGTGCATATTTTTGTATAATGCCATGTTAAAATGATTTATTTCATAACTATTTAACCGTAGCTCGGTTTTAAATAAACTTTATATGTAAATGGGGTAGCAAAAATGCCTTGTTTAACATGGTGGCTTTACTTTGCATGTTTAATAACTCTAAAATTGTGTACATGGCAGAACAGTACCAAATCCATAATTTGCACATGGGGATTTTTCGGAATTGTTGTTTATTGTTCTGGCCTCATTTAAACTTGTCTAGATAGGTAGTTTTCTTATGCTTCACCTCTTTCCATGTTTAACAACATTTAATATTGTTGAGTACCTAACCGGGAGTGAACTAAATAATTGATGTGGTGTTTTGTCAATATGCAAATCGTTGCATATTGAGCTCCACTTAATTTGCAGTATTATTTGTGCACTTTGCCATGCCATGCCTCATTAAACCAGACATGCATCATGATTCATTGTGCATAATGCCATGTTTATGTGATGGTTGTTTACTATGTTGTTTTCCTTCTTTCCGATGTTACTTCTTCTCAGTAGTTTCTCTAACGCTGCGTTTGTGAGGATCCGTTCGACTACGTCCGTTTGTCTTATTCATGGACTCATTCCTCTTCCTTGCGGGATCTCAGGCAAGATGACCATACCCTCGAAATCACTTCTATCTTTGCTTGCTAGTTGTTCGTTCTACCGCTATGTCGCGGTACCTACCACTTGTTATATCATGCCTCCCATATTGCCATGTCAAGCCTCTAACCCACCTTTCCTAGCAAACCGTTGGTTGGCTAAGTTACCGCTTTGCTCAGCCCCTCTTATAGCGTTGTTAGTTGCAGGTGAAGTTGAAGTTTGTTCCATGTTGGAACATGGATATGTTGAGATATCACAATATCTCTTATTTAATTAATGCATCTATATACTTCGTAAAGGGTGGAAGGCTCGACCTTATGCCTGGTGTTTTCTTCCACTCTTGCCGCCCTAGTTTCCGTCATACCAGTGTTATGTTCCTTGATTTTGCAATCCTTACGTGGTTGGGTGTTATGGGAGCCCCTTGACAGTTCACTTTGAATAAAACTCCTCCAGCAAGGCCCAACCTTGGTTTTACATTTGCCTCACCTAAGCCTTTTTCCCTTGGGTTTCCGGAGCCCGAGGGTCATCTTTATTTACCCCCCGGGCCAGTGCTCCTCTCAGTGTTGGTCCAACCTGGGCGATGTCCGACGCCCCTAAGGCAACCAGGGTCTATGCCAACCCGAGGTCTGGCCCATCCGGTGTGCCCTGAGAACGAGATACGTGCAACTCCTATCGGGATTTGTCGGCACATCGGGCGGCTTTGCTGGTCTTGTTTTACCATTGTTGAAATGTCTTGTAACCGAGATTCCGAGACTGATCGGGTCATTTCGGGAGAAGGAATATCCTTCGTTGACCGTGAGAGCTTGTGATGGGCTAAGTTGGGACACCTTGCATGGTTTAAACTTTCGAAAGCCATGCCCGCAGTTATGTGGCAGATGGGTATGTGTTAATATCCGGTTGTACAGAACTTGACACTTGAATTAATTAAAATGCATCAACCGCGTGTGTAGCCGTGGTGGTCTCTTCTCGGCGGAGTCCGGGAAGTGAAGACGGTTCTTGTGTTATGGTTGTGCGTAAGTAGTTCCAGGATCACTTCTTGATCATTTCTAGCTTTATGACCGTTGCGTTGCTTCTCTTCTCGCTCTTATTTACGTAAGTTAGCCACCATATTTTGCTTAGTGCTTGCTGCAGCTCCACCTCATTACCTTATCCTACCCATATGCTTAAATAGTCTTGATCTCGCGGGTGTGAGATTGCTGAGTCGTTGTGACTCACAGATACTTCCAAACAGTTGTAGGTGCTGATGATACCAGTGCAGGTGCCGATGATACCAGTGCAGGTGACGCAACCGAGCTCAAGTGGGAGCTCGATGAAGATCTTGATCGTGGTTTTGTGTCTTTTCCGGTTAATAACTAGAGGAGCCCAGTTGGGACGATCGGGGATCTAGCATTTGGGTTTGTCTTCTTTTATTTTGGTTCCGTAGTCGGACCTTTTTTGTACTCTGGATGATGTATGTTTAACTTGTTATTTGTGTGAAGTGGCGATTGTAAGCCAACTCTTTGTCCCGTTCTTATCCAATACATGGGATTGTGTGAAGATTACTCCACTTGCGACTAAACTACCATGCGGTTATGCCTCTAAGTCATGCCTCGACACATGGGAGATATAGCCACATTGTGGGTGTTACAAATAGCTTCCTCTCTAGTTGGTGTAGGCATCACGAGAACGGATTTCTCTAATGTGCTACTCTCCAATTCGAGAGAAGGTACAACAACCTCATCAAGTTCTACTTTCCTCCCACTCACTTCTTTCGAGAGAAATTCCTTCTCCAAAAAGGATCCATTCTTACCAACAAAGATCTTGCCTTTAGATCTATGGTAGAATGTGTACCGAATGGTTTCCTCAGGGTATCCTATGAAGACACACTTCCTCGCTTTGGGTTCGAGCTTATCCGGCTGAAGCATTTTGACATAAGCGTCACATCCCCAAACTTTTAAGAAATGACAGCTTAGGTTTCTTGCCAAACCATAGTTCATATGGGGTCATCTCAACAGATTTAGACGGTGCCCTATTTAATGTGAATGCGGCTGTCTCTAATGCATAACCCCAAAATGATAATGGCAAATCGGTAAGAGACATCATAGAACGCACCACATCTAATAAAGTATGGTTACAACGTTCAAACACACCATTATGCTGTGGTGTTCCAAGTGGCATGAGTTGTGAAACTATTCCACATTGTTTTATATGAAGGCCAAACTCGTAACTCAAATATTCGCCTCCGCGATCAGATCTTAGAAACTTTATTTTCTTGTTACGATGATTATCTACGTCACTCTGAAATTCTTTGAACTATTCAAATGTTTCAGACTTGTGTTTCATTAAGTAGATATACCCATACATACTCAAATCATCTGTGAAGGTCAGAAAATAATGATACCCGCCGTGTGCTTCAACACTCATCAGACCGCATACATCAGTATGTATTATTTCCAATAAGTCATTAGCTCGCTCCATTGTTCCAGAGAACGGAATTTTAGTCATCTTGCCCATGAGGCATGGCTCGCAAGTATCAAATGATTCATAATCAAGTGATTCCAAAAAACCCATCTGCATGGAGTTTCTTCATGCGCTTTACACCAATATGACCTAAACGGCAGTGCTACAAGTATGTTGCACTATCATTATCAACTTTGCATCTTTTGGCATCAATATTATGAATATGTGTATTAGTACGATCGAGATTCAACAAACCATTCACATTGGGTGTATGACCATAGAAGGTTTATTCATGTAAACAGAATAACAATTATTCTGTAACTTAAATGAATAACCGTATTGCAATAAACATGATGTAATCATATTCATGCGCAACACAAACACCAAATAACATTTATTTGGATTCAACACCAATCCCAAAGGTAGAGTGAGTGTGCGATGGTGATCATATCAACCATGGAATCATTTCCAACACACATTGTAACCTCGCTTTTAACTAGTCTCTGCAACTCCTGTTTTGAGTTACTAATCTTAGCAATTGAACCAGTATCAAATACCCAGGGATTACCTCGAATACTAGTAAAATATACATCAATAACATGTATATCAAATATACCTTTGTTCACTTTGCCATCCTTCTTATCCTCCATGTTTTTGGGGTAGTTCCACTTCTAGTGACCATTTCCTTCGCAGTAGAAGCAGTCAGTTTTAGGCTTGGGTCCAGCTTTGGGCTTCTTCATGGGAGTGGCAACTTGCTTGCCATTCTTCTTGAAGTCCTTTCCTTCCCTCGCCCTTTTCTTGAAACTAGTGGTCTTGTTAACCATCAACACTTGATGCTCTTTCTTGATTTCTACCTTCGCTGATTTCAGCATCGCGAAGAGCTTGGGAATCATTTTTGTCATTCCTTGCATATTATAGTTCATCACGAAGTTCTAGTAGCTTGGTGATAGTGACTAGAGAACTTTGTCAATAAATATATTATCTGGAATATTAACTCCCACTTGATTCAAGCGATTGTAGTACCCAGACATTCTGAGCACATGCTCACTGGTTAAGCTATTCTCCTCCATCTTTTAGGCAAAGTACTTGTCAGAGGTCCCATACCTCTCGACACGGGCATGAGTCTGAAATACCAATTCCAACTCTTAGAACATCTCATATGCTCCATGGTGTTCAAAACGTTTTTGAAGTCCCGATTCTAAGCCGTAAAGCATGGCGCACTAAACTATTAAGTAGTCATCATATCGAGCTCGCCAAACGTTCATAACGTCCGCAGCTGCTCCTGCAATAGGTCTATCACCTAGCGGTGCATCAAGGACATAATTCTTCCGTGCAGCAATGAGGATAATACTGAGATCACGGACCCAGTCCGCATCATATCTACTATCATCTTTCAACTTATTTTTCTCTAGGAATATATCAAAAATAGCGGAGCTATATCGCGAGCTATTGATCTACAACATATATATGCAAATATTATCAGGAGTAAGTTCATGATAAGTTAAGTTCAATTAATCAAATTACTTAAGAACTCCCACTTAAATAGACATCCCTCAAGTCATCTAAGTGATACGTGATCCAAATCAAGTAACCCATGTCCAATCATCATGTGAGATGGGTTAGTCATCAATGGTGAACATCTCTATGTTAATCATATCTACTATATGATTCACGCTCGACCTTTCGGCCTCCAGTGTTCCGACGCCATGTCTATACATGCTAGGCTCGTGAAGTTTAACCCAAGTATTCTGCATGTGTAAAGCTGTCTTACAGCCATTGTATGTGAACGTAGAGTCTATCACACCCGATCATCATGTGGTGTCTCGAAACGACGACCTTTCGAAATGGTGCATACTCAGGGAGAACACTTTTACCTTGAAATTTAGTGAAGGGTTCATCTTATAATGCTACCGTCGTTCGAAGCAAAATACGATGCATATAAGATAAACATCACATGCAATCAAAATATGTGACATGATATGGCCATCATCATCTTGTGCTTTTGATCTCCGTCTCCAAAGCATCATCATGATTTCCATCATCACCGGCTCGACACCTTGATCTCCATCGTTGCGTCGTGGTCGTCTCGCCAACTATTGCTTCTACAACTATTGCTAAATCATAGCGATAAACTAAGGCAATTACATGGCATTTGCATTTCATACAATAAAGAGACAACCACAAGTCTCCTGCCGGTCGCCTGATATCTAACAAAACATGATCATATCATACAATAACGTATATAACATCATGTCTTGACCATATCACATCACATCATGCCCTGCAAAAACAAGTTAGACGTCCTCTATGTTGTTGTTGCAAGTTTTACATGGCTACTACGGGCTTCTAGCAAGAACTGTTCTTACCTATGGAAAAAACCACAATGGTGATTCATCAAGTTTGTTGTTTTAACCTTCTTCAAGGACCGGTCGTAGTCAAATTCGATTCAACTAAAGTAGGAGAAATAGACACCCGCCAACCACCTTTATGCAAAACTAGCTGCATGTTTGTTGTTGGAACCGGTCTCATGTGCGTGGACATGTAAGGTTGGTCCGGGCCGCTTCATACCACAATACCGCCGAATCAAAATAAGACGTTGGTGATAAGCAGTATGACTATCACCGCCCACAACTCTTTTGTGTTCTACTCGTGCATATAATCTATGCATAGACCTAGCTCATGATGCCATTGTTGGGAATCGTTGCATGGAAAAAACACACATGCAATGACTTATCCATGGAGATGCATAGAAACAAGAGGGGAGAGTGTGTCTATGCACCCTCATAGACTGTAAGCGGAAACGTTTCACAACGCGGTTGATGTAGTCGAACTTCTTTGTGCTTCAACCGATCAAGTACCGAACACACGACACCTCCGCGTTCTGCACACGTTCAGCTCGGTGATGTCCCTCGCCTTCTTGATCCAGCAAGACGTCAAGGTAGTAGATGAGTTCCGTCAGCACGACACTGTGGTGATGGTGATGGTGAAGTTATCTTCGCAGGGCTTCGCCTAAGCACTATGAAAAAAATGACCGGGGGTGTAAACGGTGGAGGGGGGCGCCGCACACGGCTAACAATTGATCTGGTGTGTGCTAGGCGCCCCCCTCCCACATATATATAGGTGGGAGGGAGGGAGGGGCAGCCATAGGAGGTGCCCAAGTAGGAGGAATCCTACTTGGAGTCCCTCCCAAACGCGCCCCCTGTCATATATAACCGAGGGGGAAGGAAAGAGGCGGGGAGAGGGAAGGAAGTGGGAATCCTAATCCACACTTTCCTTTCTCTTCTCCCCTTTCCTTCTCCTCCTTAGGCCATCCCATACGGGGGGGGGGGGGCACCAGCCCCTTGTGGCTGGTGTGTTTCCCCTCTTGGCCCATAAGTCCCATATCTTTTGCTGGGGGTGCCCGGAACCCCTTCCGGTGACCCGATAAGTACCCGGTACCCCCCGAAACACTTCCGGTGTCCGAATACCATCGTCCTATATGTCAATCTTTACCTCTTGACAATTTTGAGACTCCTTTTCATGTTCGCGATCTCATCCGGGACTCTGAACAACACTCGGTCACCAAATCACATAACTCATATAATACTATATCGTCATCGAACGTTAAGCGTGCGGACCCTACGGGTTTGAGAACTATGTAGACATGACCGAGACACCTCTTCGCTTAATAACCAATAGCGGAACCTAGATGCCCATATTGGCTCCTACATATTCTACAAAGGTATTTATCAGTCGAACCGTTATGACAACATACGTAGCTCCCTTTGTCCATCAGTATGTTACTTGTCTGAGATTCGATCGTTGGTATCTTCATACCTAGTTCAATCTTGTTACCGGCAAGTCTCTTTACTTGTTCTGTAATACATCACCTTGTGACTAACTCCTTAGTCGTTTCCTTGCAAGCTTATGATGTGTATCACCGAGAGGGCCCAGAGATACCTCTCCGATGCCCGGAGTGACAAATCCTAATCTCGATCTATGCCAACTCAACAAACACCTTCGGAGATACCTGTAGAGCATCTTTGTAAGCACCCGGTTACATTGTGACATTTGATAGCACATAGGGCATTCCTCCGGTATCCGGGAGTTGCATAATCTCATAGTCGAAGGAATATGTATTTGCCAAGAAGATAACAATAGCAATAAAACTGAACGATCATTATGATTAACTAACTGATGGGTCTTGTCCATCACATCATTCTCCTAATGATGTGATCCCGTTATCAAATCACAACTCATGTCAATGGTTAGGAAACCTTAACCATCTTTGATCAACGAACTAGTCAAGTAGAGGCTCACTAGGGACACGGTGTTTGTTTATGTATTCACACATGTATTTAAGTTTCCGATCAATACAATTCTAGCATGAATAATAAAGCTTTATCATGAATAAGGAAATATAAAATAACAACTTTATTATTGCCTCTAGGGCATATTTCCTTCAAAATGATATAAACTAGTAGAACTAATAGATCATTTCAAACGTAGTTCAAATATACCAAGTTCATTTGAAGCAGACATAGTTCATAGAACTTAAAACTACTAGATCAGACCGAACTACTTTGTACTAATTCTACTTGAACTACATTAAATATAAAACTATTCCTCAGGGTCGCTATCGAATTGATCTCAGAACGCCTCAGTGGTGGGGTCATCGGAGTCGTGGATCTCCTCGTCGTCCTTCTTTTCATCCTCCTCCCGGTCAGAATCGACGGGGATCACCGTCACCGTGAGGGGCTGGCCTTATCTTCAGACTTCACCTTCTTCTTCTACTCACACTACAAAAAAAGACACATCCGTGACATTTTGGCCTGAACGATTTGTTTTGTCATGCTTATGACACTTCTATGACGATAATTGTGACAAACCCGGTATCATCACAGATGTGGTGGGCTCCTACTTCTTTGACAAAAAATCATGATAGAAAATGGGCTTTTCATCCTGGGCGGGCCAGAGAAACATCTGCATGACATTCTTTGGGCCATCCATGAAGGAAAAATCATGGTAGATGCGAGGGCGAGGAAAATTTCAGGGAGTTCCTGGTGACGGTGGGTGGTCGGGGCCGAGCGATGCATAGAGGTTTGCGCGTTTCTCTCGTATACGTACACATGTGTGTGTGTGCGAAGCATTGAGCTATAACTGAACCCAAGCGATGCGTTCTCTTACTGAACCCGAGTGATTGCACTGGCTAGGCGTTACTGAACCCAGGCGATCGATCGATCCCTGACTATTAACTGAACCCAATCGAGCGATTCCTTCGCTACTGCTGCTAACTGAAGCCGATCGAACATGGTGCCTCTCGATGAACAGTGAGCGTTGTTGGGGGTTGGATGAACAGTTCCTAGTGGGGGTTGGATGAATAGGACCGCATGGTAGTAGAGGCCGTTGCCGCTGGATGAACATGACCCTGATCGAGGAGGACGGTTGAGGGTGGATGAACATGACCCCATGGAGGCTCCATGAATAGTAGCCGGTGGAGGGTTGATGAACATGACCTCATGGTGGGCTAGTTGAACAACAGCCGGTGGAGGCTGGATGAACAGGACCCTGTGGTGAACATTAGCTGGTGGAGACTGGAGGAAGTGCATGGTGGATGAATAGTAGCCCATGGAGGCTAGAGCGAGGCAGTAGACGATGGATGAACAGTAGCCCGTGGAGTCCCGTTTTGTGGTACGCCACACCCCTTCCGATGAACAGGACCCCATTTCGACCGTAGGCGCTCCAACACAAGCCCGCTTCCTCCATTTTGTGGTACGCCACACCCCTCCCGATCAATAGCACCCTATTTCGACCATAGGCACTCGAACACAAGTCCATTTTGTGGTACGCCAGACCCTTCCTGATGAACAGGACCCCGTTTCGACCATACGCGGTCGAACAGAAGGCCATTTTCCTCCATTTTGCGGTACGTCAGACCCCGTTCCGGCTGTTTCATCCAAGCCAGTTGGCTCCCGTTGAACATGACACATTCCGACCCAGTCTGTTGCCTCCCGATGAACATGACGCTGTTTCTCTGTTTTGACCCAGCCGGTTGGCTGCCGATGAGCAGGATGCCGTTGCTGCCGTCCGTTGCCTCTCCATGTACACGAGCCCTAGTCGTACAAATGCGCGAGTAGGCGTTCGAGACCCCGCCCGTATGTACGTATTTGGCCGTATTTTTGGCATCTGGCTGTATGTATGTGTACATTGTTTTGACTGGACTGCCCGAACTGCTACGTCGGGGGCTCTACTACTACACGTGTCGCTGCTTACTCGATCATGGTTCATCATTGTAGAGAGACCAATCGACCAATATGTATGTACACATTCACGACCAGAATGACAATGCTATGTACGCTTCGACCAAGTGGGTCCCGACTATCAGGGAGGATAAGGAGGCACTTCCTTGTGTGCGAAGTTATTCATGGTGGGTCCCAGTGGTCAGTGGGGAGAATCATTTTTTGCCCGTAATATGACGCACTTCCTTGCATGCGAAGATGTAGCTGGTAGGTCCCAACTGCCAGGGGGAATGTTTTTTTCGCAAAATACAGAGTCCCTTCCAGTGGGTCCCTGCTGTCAGGTGGAGGGATAATTATTTTACACGTAATAAGGAGGCACTTCCTTGCTGCCGCCGTGGACCCAGCTGTCAGCCTCTCCATGTACAGTCCTGTTCTGATGGAAGTCATTCCTTGACCATGTTGACCGCGCCGTGCTGAGAGAACCAAGGCGGTGGACGACGGCGAGGCCTAGGAAGGGGATGATGTGGAGCCGGGGAAGACGCGGCAGTGGATGCCCACGCGGAGAGGAGTAAGTGGGTTGACTGGTTCAGCTGCGGTGTGAGGCCGCCGTCGCCCGAGAATAATATGAGTTGTGGGTGAGTAAAGGGATTGGCCCGCGATGGTAGCACAGCCGGCCACGGGAGGCAGTAGTGGGCGGTCTAGCCGGTGCTGGTTTTGGCAGCTGGAGCAAGAAGATCGGAGATTGAAGAAGCAGCGCAATCGTTGGATGTTAATCCAATGGTCACTGTTGCTAGAATCGTTTGTTGACTAGGTTAACAAAGCCCTGCATACATGTCAAGTTAGTAGGCCCACAAGTCAGCCTCCGAATCAGGAGGGTCCGAGCTAGCAGGGGGAGGAATCATTTTACTAATAAGGAGGCATTTACTTTAGTGCGAAGATGTAGCTCATGGGTCACAGCTGTCATGGGGGGAAGGACTTTTTTGCGTAATAAGAATGAACATCCTTGCGTGCGAAAATTGTAGCTGGTGGGTCCAACCTACCAGGGGGAGGAATCTTTTATTCCCGCATAATAAGGAGGCACTAGCTTGCGTGCGAAGATGTAGCTGGTGGTTCCCAGCTGTAAGACTCTCGACGTACTCCATATTGGCTCTCGTTGTTGACCATGCATCGTCGAGCAGTCCACTGTGGTGGACGACAGTGAGGCCTAAGATGGGAACGATCCAGAGTCATGGAACAAGGGGCACTGGAGTCCCTGGCAGAGGGGAGTACGAGGGGCTGATTCGGCTGCCGGGTGAGGTTGCCTTCGCCGAAGAATAACAGAAGGTGTGGGAGAGTACAGGTATGACCTGGCCACCGGTGGGAGTAGGGTGGCGCGGTGAGGCCTGTGTGGCAGCACAACTGACCACGGGAGGCAGATGTAGGCGCTCCAGCCGGTGATGGTTTTGGCGGCTGGAGCAAGAGCAACTAGACCAGAGATTGAAGAAGCATGATCGTCGTTGGATGTCAATCCAACGACTACAGATGTCAGAATAATTTGTTGACCTTTTGTTTTAGACCATAAAATCGTTTTGTTCACTAAATGGACAACACCTTGCACATGCTTCGTCTAGTGGGCCAACAAAGTCAGCTTTGAAAGCTGTGGCGGAATGTAGCCCAGTTCATTTTGTTTGTCAATACATCTATTTCCTACGCTTTGCTCAAAAAAATAATCTATTTCTTGGGCTAGGTAAAAATAATAATGCCGATTTACTATTTATGATAATTTACAACGGATTAGATTATTTATTTGAATACACCTATTTACTGGGCTAGGTGAAAAATAATATTGCGTACATGCAACCCATTTATCATTTCTGGTAATTTACAAGCCATTTGATTTTAGTAGAAATGGACCCATTTTCTGGGATGGGTGAAAAAATAATGATGGTCTGGACTAAGCATTTCGTATAAAATTAATATTGAGATAGGAATATTATAAAAAAAATAAGTTGGTTTTGGTAATCTTATTATATAAAAATGAATTGAGCTGTGCATTATATTAAAAGAAACATAGGTAGGCTGCGCTTATTTTAGGATCTTGTGTACAACTATCAGCCCAGTTGCATTGTTGATGTTCAACGAAAAGGACCTGTGTAGTACAATACAACTTTACATGGCTACTCAGCCCACATTCAGCAACGCCTGAAAAGGCCCAAACAAGGCTTCTGTACAACCTTTTGAAGCCGCTGAGCTCAATTAATAACTTAAAAAGTTAGAGTACATTGGAACCTAAATAAAAGCCTTCACACCTTGCAACACAGGCAAGAACTCCTTCTTTGATTGTTCCATTTTGAACTACTTCAAAATCTTGTCAAGGTATGTACTCATTGAAAAAACTTATCAAGCGTCTTGATCTATCTCTATAGATCTTGATGCTTAATGTGTAAGCAGCTTCATCGAGGTCTTTCCTTGAAAAACTCTTTTCAAACACTCCTTTATGCTTTCCAGAAAAAATCTACATTATTTCCGATCAACAATATGTCATTCACATGTACTCATCAGAAATGCTGTAGTGCTCCCACTCACTTTCTTGTAAATACAGGCTTCACCGCAAGTCTGTATAAAACCATATGCTTTGATCACTTTATCAAAGCATAACCCATCGGTCGATGCTCATAAATACATCTTTCAGCCATATGCATTGCTGATGCTCAGTAAAAACTTATATAGTTGACACAATCATATAGAACATCAGAGCACACTAAACTTGCATAGAAAAATTTCACGCATGCGGCACAATCAGGGTGGAAGCAGTGGATCGCTACGGGTAGGGCTATGTTGAAACCAACGAACTCGTACATAATGGTTCATCATCTTTATCAATGATGGGGAAATATCTTGAATGTTGCACAAAGAAAACAGACATACAACACAATAATTTCTGCTAGCACATTAAGTTGATGTACACCCCTTTCTAAAAAATGTCTAGGTAAAAAAATAGAACATGTCACAATCAAATGTACTGGCACATCAATGCTTCACACCAATAGCTTGGATTTAACTAGTATCTGAGAAGATTTAGTTGTTACCTCAAATTAGAGCACATCCAGGCAGCCATCCCTGCCTCTTCTCCCAAAGAAGCAGTGGCCTCCGCCGCGGGATAGAGTAGGCCCTGTGCCATCCATCATTCCGAGCAACACTGGGAAAGTCTGACATTGACTCCTATAATGGATGTCGTCAATGGACCCTGGCACAAATGGTGGTGGCAGGACTTCGATTGATGGATTGACCACTTCTTCGACATGCACGAACACTTGATACAAGTACATCCCTAACGTGGTCCACAACAGCCTTGGTGGCGATGAATAGTACAACTCGGGTTCCTGCACCGGTATATCAACACCAATCACCTTCGGTATGGTGGACGGCTTCTTCATCCATGCCATAACCGTCAGAGCCCAACTGTCTGGAGGAACAAACATACTTACGAGCTCACCTCCTTGGTCGTTAATAAGCTCATTCATGGACTCGTTGTTCCAAGCACGTCAAGGCATGCCGTGGAAGGTAAGCTTTGTTAAAAATTCAAGCTCACAGGGCACCGAGCCCCATCCTGGGTGCCACCGATCAAAGCTCACCAGTGCGCCATTGCAAAACAAACGCTGGGAAGATTCAAACACATGACTGCAGTCAATAGTTGTGTGAAACCTGACGAAGAAATCAGCCGGTGGCAGACAGACTTCGATGAGCAAGTCACTTATTTGGATGTCGTGCGCAATGCCAAGAGCTTTGACAAGGTCATTCGGTGAGATGGGAGGCCGATTGTCATTGATTTTTATCATTAGGACTTTGCCGGCAAACTGGTCGTCAAGCGCCGCCATGCCATTGTTGAGCGATAGCAACGCCCGAAGGCAGGACGGACCTTAGGATCTCCCGCTCAAAGATCCACATTGACTAGTGACATGATAGTGCACTTGAGTACATGGAGTACAGGAGGGGGATTTGGGGGAACTGGAGTAGGAATCAAGATTCCAGATGTGGGGGAGGGGTGCGAGATCGGGGATGAAAAGGTAGCATGAATTTTGAACACGTGCCAATATGCTCTCGGCGAGCAAGCGCACGAAAACACCGGTGGCGCCCACTTGTCGGCCTAAGAGTCCTTTTTCTTTATTTTTTTGAACGCCCGGTCTGAGAGTCATAATTGACCTGTTTGGCATTACGTTACTAGTCAGCCCATATTCAACGACACCTCACTGGCCCAAACAAGTGTACACCATCGAAAAGACACCGAGTGCTAATTATATAACTTGGAAAAAGGAGATATAATCTGAACACTGGAGAATGGTGATGCCCTCATTTTGCCCATAGTTCGGGACAATAAACAGTTCGAAACAATGATGTATACAACATTCAAACATTGACTAGTGATTACTACGGACATAAACAACAAGACATGATAGTTCATAAGAAGTCTTGCTACACCACCAAAACACAACCATCTTCAATGCTCAGACTCTCGTGATCCAGACGAGAATGAGATTCGAAATAGAGGAAAGTATTACATAGTAAGAGTGACACAGACGAGGATGACCGAATGACAAGGAGTATGCATAATAAAAGAGAGAACTAGCCATCCAGAACAAGCAGCAAAGACAACGAGTCATTCAAAGAGGGATGATCCAACATCATCATAATTTGCAGCCCTGCTTCAGCCACCAGTGATTCAGAGACACCAGAACTCCACCCTTGTGATGCAACAACCCAATTACTTATCAACCCGAATGCTTGAACCACATCACTGCCTGTCGGACTTGAGACATCCAAGGATCAAAGTTAATCCAGATGCCTTTGTCATTCTCACCTTCTTTTGGCTGCAGGCTGTATCATTGACTATCAAGGGCGTCCGCTCCCGAAGTCCTAGGGCTTGCCATGTAGGCACAATTTTCCCTAGAAAATAGAGCCTCTCTGCCATCAAGGTCCTTGCCAACGGTGATCTCCTGGTTAATCGGTTAATTGAGTCCGAGAGAGAGTGTGTGTGTGTGTGTGTGTGAACCAAGGCTATTTACCCGCCTCCATCTCAAAAATCCCGAAGGCCCCAACAAGCCGGTATCCCGCTCATAGACGTAGCAGCCACTGTCTAGATACTCACGTATTTCACGGTGCTTGTACACAGTGGTTTTTTTGCAATATAACTCTTCTGGCTCATGTGTGCGAATGATCATCAGTCTTTGCTGTTGTCTGATCGAGCGAGGAAACAGTTGTGCTTCCCTGTTTTTGGCAAAGGTGGTGTGATTACAAAGGGTAGTAACTGTAGGGACACTTCATCATATCAAAAAGGATAGGCATTGTTAATGTAAGATCGACATTGTTTGGAGTATGAGTAGGATAATTCAAGAAACAACATTGATCTGTCCCTATTGGAAATGAGAGTAAAAGATAGGGAAATGTATACTGGGTTCGAAAATATAGAAGTGCCATGCATGGTTATACTCATGTTATCTCACAATCGATTCTGCATAGGAAACTACCATGTCATGCATGCAATCATGTTCTGTCCTCACAAACAAATTCTTCAAGGAAACTAACAGACCATGCATTGTTATATACTCATGTTCTGTGGGCAAAATTCTTGTGCGGATATTATTCTAGCCATTGATTGCTGATCGGCGAATATAGGTATGTACACATGGTAAGCATTACAGGATTTCCCTACTTCCATATGCACATATACTTCCCTAATGTATGTTTAGATGAAACCAACAGTGTGATGCATGTTTCTACATCATTTTTTTCGAGAGTATGCAAATTGCGTACCTTAGCTTTATAGAAGATAGAAGGAGTAATTACAAGAGGGTATGTTCCGATGCCCAGCCACAGGCGGCTGTCACCACTTCATCCACTCCACACACACCACACGACTACTCTACGATGTTGAGCTCTCCTCTTCCTCGCGCTGCTGCCCATAAGAGAAATTCCTCGTGCACTGCCTCAGCTATTTCCGCTTCCGATGCCGTGTTGCTGTTGCGAAACACTCTGTTGTTCCTCTGCTTCCAAATGTTCCAGCATGCCGATGTGCATAGAGTATCAAAATATTTGCGCACCCTTTTGTTGAAGCGCTTCCTCGAAGCCATCCACCAGTCGCCCAGATTATGGTCCCTAGTAGGCGTGAGCTCAGTGTCGATGCCAAGTCTTCTGAATGTGAGAAACCAAACTTTCCTGGCATACACACATTGCACGAGTAGGTGCTCTACCGTGTCCTCCTCCTGCTCACACAGGAAGCAGGGCAAACTATGCTCTTGCAATCCATGTCTGTGCCTCCGGTCTGATGTCCAAATCCGGTGCCGGAGAGCTAGCCAGATGAAGATCTTACACGTTAGCGTCGCCCAGCAACGCCATACAGCCGAAGCGCATTGAAACCTAATGCCTCCATGGCACATCATCTTGTAGGCTGAACTTGCCAAGTAAGTGCCGCTGGCATCCCACTGCCAGATTGGGGCATCCTCCAAGTTAGGCCTTAGCTCTATTTGTAGCAGAATCTCCCACAATCTTATGAACTGGAGAAGCTCCTTCGTGTCCATGTCTCCCCTAATATCCTGGGTCCAGGCATGTAGGAGAAGCGCTTCATTGACCTTCCTTCTATTCACCACTTGTTTGCTAACCTTTCGGATGAGGAGAGGCGCGACTTCGCTGATGTTAGAGCCCTTGATCCAACGATCTCTCCATAACAACACTTGTGAACCCTTTCCTACACTCCATTTTACCAAGATATCGAAAGCCTTCGTCATGTCTTTGCCCGAGTTGAAATTCAACCCTGCCCAAGGGCGATCCTTATATGTCCGCTTCAACCATTCCCATCTCAATCTGAGTGCTAGACCCTGTTTGTAAAGATCCATGACTCCAAGACCTCCCAGCTCTTTGGGGCGGCACACCCTTTTCCAAGCCACCGCGCACTTGCCTCCTTGAATCTCCTCCGTCCCGGCCCAGAAGAACGCGCGGCAGCCCTTGTCAATCTTCTCCAGTGCCCACTTGGGGGCCTCAGCCACAATCAGATGGTGTGTGGGCCGCGCTCGCACCACCTGGTTCACAAGGATCAAGCGCCCTGGCCTAGTCACCATGCCACATTGCCATCCTGGCATTAGCTTCAACACACTGTCCACAATGGGCTGCCATTCCGATCTCGTGAGCTGCTTGATCCCCAACTTGAACCCTAGATATTTGATGGGAAACTTCTCCATCCACCAGGGCAGCGCTTGACGAAGCATCTCCTCGTCCTCGTCGTCAGAGCGGATCAACACGGCCGAAGACTTAGAGAAATTGATCCCGAGCCCCGATGCTTCACCAAACATCGAGAGCACCTCCTTGACGAACCACAGATCCGATCTCCATGGCCAAATAAACATGATCACATCGTCCGTGTACAGCGAGAGCCTTTGCATTGGCGTGCAGCCTGGCATTTTGCTAACCACATTCCATTCCTGCGCCTTGATCACAAGGGACATGAGAACATCCATTGCAATGACAAACAACAGCGGGGAAATGGAGTCTCCCTGCCTTAGACCACAAGCATGCATGAACTTTCTGCCTGCGCATCCATTGACCACCACTCGCGATCTGGAAGTCCTGAGCAGGAGCGAGATCCATGATCTCCAGGTGCTCGGGAAGCCCTTTGCCCTTAGCACTTCAAAAAGAAAGGGCCACGACAAGGAGTCAAACGCACACGATATATCCAACTTGAGCATTACTCCTTTCGTCCTCCTTTTGTGAAGTTTCCATGCTAGCTGTCTCACAAGTAAGAAGTTGTCGTGAATATTCCTCCCCTTTATGAAAGCTGATTGGTTCACGTGGACCAATTCACTCATTCGCGGCCGTAACCGCGTTGCCAACAGCTTCGAGGCCATCTTCGGGATGCTATGTAGCAGACAGATTGGTC
Organism: Triticum aestivum; assembly: GCF_018294505.1. NCBI lineage: Eukaryota > Viridiplantae > Streptophyta > Magnoliopsida > Poales > Poaceae > Triticum > Triticum aestivum. Next base: position 348,849,790 of record NC_057812.1, on the reverse strand, counting down.
TAAAGTCCTTGATGTGGCCAGCGTCCGGTTTTTTTGGAATTAGAGTAATCAGCGCCTGGTTGAGCCTCCCAAATCCACTCCCGTTGTTGCTAAAGATCTTGTGCATAGCAGCAATCACATCCCTTTTAACGATCGTCCATGCTTTCTGGAAGAAAATCCCGATAAACCCATCCGGCCCCGGCGCACGATCCGAGGGCATGCCCTTCACCACCTTCCAGATTTCATCCTCCTGGAAAACCAAGTCTTGGTCAGCCAGATCTATTTGCTCGATGCCCAAAAACTCCAGATCCAGCGTGTGCTCGCGAGGCGCACAGGTGCCCAGTAACTCGCTATAAGCTTCGAAGAACGCCTCCTCCTTCCCAGCCTGATCAGTTATCGTGCGCCCATCCACCGAGATCGCAGGTATGAAGTTTTTTGCCTTTCTCCCATTCGCCACCAAGTGGAATAACTTGGTATTGGCGTCGTCCTCCTGTAACCATCGTAGTCGGGATCATTGCCTTGCTATAGTTCTTTCTAACAAGGCCAGACCAAGCACCACGAGCTTTAGGGTTCGGCGCAGCCATCGTTCACCCTCCGACAACAGCCGTCTCTCTTGAGCACAATCCAGACACAGGATAACCAGATTTGCGAGGGCAATCTGTATCATTATGTTCCCAACTTTCCGCTGTCCCCAAGCCGTAAGATGTTTCGCGCAGTTCCTTAGTAGCACATCCAACCTCACAAATGGATCCGTGATGCTTTCCTCAAAAGCACACCCATCGCGCACCGCATCCAAAAATCCATCCAGTTTCACCCAAAACAACTCAAATCTGAATCTTTTCCGCGGTTGCAGCTGGTCTTCCATCCTTAGAAACAAGGGACAGTGATCCATGTGTTGGTGGATAGGGCCTGCAACAAACACTCCGGGTACGCTAGCTCCCAGTCCACGGACACTAGGGCCCGATCGATCTTTGTTAAGGTGGGGTTTTCTCTGTCATTGCTCCAAGTGAACCGCCTGCCATGTAGGAACAGCTCCTTGAGAGCATTGTCATCGACAAATCTCTTGAAGCAACCCATCATTCTTCTGTCTAAGAGGGAATTGTTTTTGTCCAAAGCATTAAGAATCATATTGAAATCTCCCACTGCCATCCATGGCCCTGGGCAGAGGCCTCGCCTAGCTGTCAGCTCCTCCAACATGGCCATCTTTTGCTCGTTCTCTTGTGGTCCATACACCACCGACAGCCACCAGGGTTGTCCCTCCCTAGGGGAGACATAGCCCGTGATGAAGTTAGTATCCAGCACCGTGTTAGATATGGATACCTTCGAGGAGTCCCACGCAATAAAAATGCCCCCATGCGTATCAGACGAAGGAAGATACGCAAAACCATCATAAGCTGGCCCCAAGCACCGCATGATAATGTAAGTGTCTACATGGACGAGCTTAGTTTCTAGAATACACCATATGGCTACTTTCATCGAGTCCGCTAGCTCCCTAAGCGCATCCTTCTTTGCTGGACTGTTGACCCCTCGCACATTCCAGCAAACCATCTCCAAAGCTGTGTACGACATATAGAAGCCGGGAAGCTCCAATGTCCGTACCCGCCCGGCCACTCTACGTGACCATCACGCTCTCCATGGCGCCAGTGAGGTCAACCGGCACCGTCTTCCCGAATATGGCCGCTATCGCCTTGAGCTGAGGCTCACGTAGTGGTGAGTCGAAGATGACCCGAAGCTGCTCCAACGCTCCCTCCGAAACAGCGAGATCATCCTCCGCGATGCCAAGGGCTTTGAGCAGCACAGATTCTGCCGTCGACGCTCTGGACTTGGCGCGGTTGCCTATACCCGCCGATCTTGTGTTGCGCCGTGGAGTGAATGGGTCTTGTCCCGCCCGCACACCTTTCATGGACTCAATCTCCTTTAGAAGTGGTGGAGCCAATTTTTTCAGCAGTCCGGAGCAAAAAGTTTTAATATTGCCCAATGCAACTTGTTCTTTGACTGAGAGGCCGTCCTCCTCCCTTTGCATGGCACATGACGTGGTCATGTCAAGCGCCCCCACCATCTGCATGCCGCGTGGGTCCCGCTCCGAAATAGCCAACACGATCTCCTGACCGGTCGCCACGGGCCCCGCCTGCTCGGTATCCGATGAAGATACGGGCACCAACACCGACCCTACCCTGGCCTTAGGTTGGGAATCAGAGGCCATCACATCCGACACCGGGTCCCATCCAGCTGTCCACGTGCCGTCCTCGGAAACCCCCGTCTGTGCAGCCTGATCCGATTCCTGCCGGATCAAGTGCGCCCTGGGCTCTCCCAGCGCGTCCTCTGTCTCTCTGCCCGAGCACTGCGGTGGTCGCACCGGATCCCTGCCCTCACCTGTCTCCATCTGCGCCAACTGTTCCAACTCCTGTGGCTCTGCATCCTTATCTTGAGCACCAACCAACACTTTGTCTGCCTCGGGGCCCGCGCCATGACCCTGTGCTAGCTGGGAGGGCACATGATCCGAAGCCACTACCTGCTGGGTTTGTCTACATGGCTATTGATCCGAAGCCACTACCTGTTTCTACATCATGAAAATGAGGAAACTAACATGGCTATTGATACATATTCATATTTAGTAGTATATAGATTACTATAAGTTAGGAGAATATCCATATCTTCCTAACCGTTTGATTATTCAAGGGTACAAATTGGTTGTAATGACATGGTCACAATCGCATGAATTAACTCATCCCTAATATAGTTGATTTACGGCGTCTCTAATACATTGCCATAGTTCTACTTAAATTCTACTCAAACAGGGATATGCCAATCATCACAAAAAGTTCAAATAGTGTCATGGCGTTATCATTAACATCAGACGAAAACAACTTACACGCGCTGTCCCAGCAATACGTGGTGCCATCTGCTTTGTCAATCGCGTAGATGATGCCATTGTGTTCAATAGCATCACAGAAGTGTGTATCAGCTTTGAGGATCCACTGCGAGGTGAGTTGTCTCCAGCTAAAGAAGGCACCAGCGGAAAGATAGGCAAGTCCGCGGTCGAACAAGGCAATTAGCTTGAAGTCTGCGTAGTTCGCATATCGTGTGGGCACTTGGCAGATTACAATCTTCTGCAAAACAAGGTGCATCCAACTGACGACGTAATCTAGTTGACTTGGACTGCAACGGTAAAACCATATATAATCCAACGTAGGAAGGATAATCTCATGGGAGGTGTAGAAGTTCACGAGCACCAACTTTTTCCGGTCTTCTCCGACGACAACCAGCTAGTGGGAGTTCATGCCGACCCAGTACATACCTTCCAAGAAGTTTCGAGCGATGGTGAGGATCAAAGTCGAGGGGCATGATGTACGGCGACCCACTACATACCTGCAAAGAAGTTTTAGCTGATGGAGGTCGGATTGAAGTCGAGGGGCATCATGTACGCCTCCGTATCATGGTGAGCAAATCTCGCAAGACCCGATAACAACAAGCAGGGTGTCTTGAAAAGCTTAGGCCTTGCTTCGATGATGGTTATGTGCAAGTCCCTCGAGCATGCAGTCAGCCGCACGATGCTCAACTTATCCATACACAAACACCAAAGGTCGAGGATGTCACTGGGAAGATTGCTCCAATCACGACTCATATATGATGCTGCGCAGTTCGCGTTTGGCCATGCTGGAGTTTGGAAGGTGGGGTTTTGGGGGGTTTGATTTACCGGGGAGAAGGCTCTCGGTGCTGGAGCGGCTAGTGAGGAATAGTGGTACCGGGGGAGGCGAGCGAGGCGAGGGCACGCGGGGGCAAAATGAGATGATGAAGAGTGACCTCGGGATCTCCGGCAAGACAAAGATGGAGATGGATTGGTGCTAGGCGGGGGAGAGAGAGATGATGTGAGGCATGCTATATAGCGGCGGTGACAGTATGACTACATAGTGCACAAGGTGAGGCTGACTTTGGTAATCCGAACACGCAGCCTGGACTAGTGTCACCTCAGGTGCACGGTCTTGTCACATCACTGTGAGGACCGGATGAATAATATTTTGACCATCAAGTGTACCATAGTTGTACTACTACTAGTAGTAACATACGGAGTAGTACTGTATAGAGGAAATAGGTCTCCCGTGCTAGCATGCCTCTGGGTTCACTTCATCCTCCAGGTAGCATCCATATTGCGAGTAGAACCAAATTCTCGTGCATGCGGAAGCGTGAAGAAGGGCTTTTTCTTTTTTAGGATAACCGCATATATTCCTTAACCAGAAAAGGTTGTGTCTCACAGGCACGCTCCAATCTCAATCCGAACCAGCTATGAGATATATTTTGTGTGCAAAGAGATGGATATGTTTGTAGTATATCTGTTCATCCACCCAAGTGGGTTTTGCGTAGATCCCACCTATCAGGAGGGGTGCAGAAATAAAAAGTAATCATAATTTTTTTGCCATGGTGATTCGAAAGAGTGACCTCAACTAACCAGTGTCACATGTAGCGATAGAAGGATGGGCACATAAACGGACACGGACCACTCCTCAGTACGCTACCCGCATAGCCTTTTCATTTTGTAGGTTGGTTTACCTAGCCGTCTAATCAACTGCCTGCATGCCACTTCTCCCATTTACTTCTCAATTAGGAACCGATTTTCCTCGGCTTCTTCACCTCTCCTTCATTTGCATTCAAACCCACTGGATTGACATCCTCCTTGAGTAATTCCGAAGCCCCTTTCAATAACCATCTTCTTTAGTTAGACTAGCCATCTTAATCCTAATTCTCCAAACCATAGCCCTCCGGTCCAGCAGTTCCAAATGGCGAAAGAGATCCCTATGCAGGTTTTTAGCGTCAAACTTGTCCTGGTCGAAGGCTCGTTGAGCACAGTTGCCACCGTCACCGACCACCCAAGGGTTGTCCGGGAGTGGATAAATAATGTATCCAACTCCCTCCAAAAGGTGGAGATGAAGGTCATCGGTCTCGATGCAGAGTACGCAGAGCATGCCACTGGGAAGATCCAACACATCGCCGTCCTTCAGTTGTGCCTTGAAGATGAAGTTTTGGTGTATCACATCATACACGCGCCCTCCATACCAGGTGAGCTCCACGATTTCATGTCTCGGGAGGACATATACTTCTATGGGGCAGCCATCGAAGGGGACAAAGAGAAGCTGGCATCGTACAACCTTGACTTTAAAAACATCGCTGACCTAGAAACCAGAATTCTTGTAGAGGATTCCGATAAAAAACACCATCCCTGTTTGACGTAGAAAATTCTGTGCTCGAAACAAATCTTGAGAAGGGTGACGAGACGCTGGGATTAAGGTCGTCTAGATGGGAGAATTATCCCTTGACGTACGAGCGGATAAAATATGCTGCCCTCGATGCCCATGTGAGTTTTGAGATAGCTGCAAGGTTGAAAGAGCTTGTTGCGAAGCCGTCTCCCACAAAAAATGAGAAGAAGAAGAAGTTGCACCAGCAACAGGGCATTATAGATGGATGAACTATTTCCTCTCTTATAAAAATTATATTTCCTCTTTGTGTACATTGATATAGATGAACTATTTCGCTGGTGTGCATGTCTTTGGAACAAGTGTACTCTATATACATTGATATAGGTCCGCTTGACTATAATGAACTATTTACCCGCCTAGTTTTCTCTACTACTACTCCTTGCAGTGAGTGGTATGCAATGCATGTGTCAGTAGACATGACAACTTGTCCATGGAAGTTGAACTACACCGACCATCATGTTTCTACCACTGCCACACGCAATTCCCACGACGCTGCTCCAACCGATAGCACCACGTTCCCTAACGCGCGCGTCACCCCTCTAGGCCCCACCGCTCCTCTGCCTTTGTGTGCATGACATGCGGGCCGGTTGAACTGCGGCGACCATCAAGTTTCTACCACAACCACACGAGATTCCCGCGACACCACTCAAAACCATGACACCACACATCCCCCGACCTGCACCTCACCCCTCTTGGTCCCACCTCCCCTATGCTTTTATGAAATGACATGTGGGCCAGCCACATTTAGGGTCCACATGTCATTGACACAAAGGCAAGTGCACTAAGCCGATGAAGCTCAGTCCCGTGGGCCCCGACAGGGAAATGTAACTCATGCGCTAGGCCTTGTGGTGCTCCTGCAGTATGAACTTGTGCCAAACTTGGAATTTGGTTCTTACTACTACCAACGTGCCGGCCCGTGCATTGTAATGGATCCAAAGTGGTAGAATAATACTTGTTCATAAACTTGAAATATAAACACTCTAGTTTTTATATACATATATCAGTAAAAATAAATTATGCTTCACTGAAGACATACTCCTTGGGTTGTTTTGATGAGGTGAGGGGCGGGTGTGGCTAGTTTCAAGATAATAATAGATTTTTAAAACATTGGAGCATATTTTTTTCTAACATTTTGTAGCATGGCACGACATCTGATGCGCCTAAGCGTCTGAAAAAATGGAGTGCACTCTAAAGATATTTACATGCTCCCATTTAGTGGAGTGCACTCTAAACACATTATCTATTTATTTTTCTCTAGCCTTTCCTAGCCATGCAACCAAGCCATGTAAGCTAGTCATGCATGCAATCCATAAATTGCAATATACTCCAGCATGCAATGCCGCCACATCATCTATTTATGACTGTTAGTCATAGGTTGTTTTTTTGCATTAGTCTTGATCCTTCATAGTTTGGTAGATGTATGATTAATCTAAATATTAATGTTCCATAAAACTAAACTCCAAATGTTTGCCGGAGCCGAGGCAGAGGACGTACGACAGGGGCGGTGGAGCCGTCTTCATAAGAGGAGGAGAGCTCGAAGGATAATCTTGCACGTCCGCCGCCACCTGCATATTGGCATGGGACTCCTCGAGCGCCCACAGGAGCTCGCACTCCTCCAGGGAGTGGCAGAGTCACATGATTTTCCTAAACCACGATGGGTACCATGTAGTACTCCTCGTAGCCGGTGGCGCGGTGCTCGCGTCCTGACTCCTGGGGTACTATCTGGAGCACACACTGTACTAAGATGCTGGAGCTCCCGTGAGGCCATTTGGCGGCTTAGCTTGCTCACTTGCAAGCTGTAACTCGGCGCTCACGCTAGCCCGAGCTCCGCCACCGCCAAGCTCACCGTCGTCAATGCCACTGGCCACCCTAGCACCTTACCGCCGGCGGGCCCTTCCCACGCCTCCTCCCTTTCCTCTTGAATGCCATCTCCCGTCAATGTGCCCGTGCGCTTGCCTCCAGTCCGGACCAGCCGCCGTAGGGCAGAGTAAGAGAGGAGGAAGAAGATAAAAGGAGTAAGACGATGAATGGCTGACTGTTGGGTCGAAACAATAGTGTACGAGCTTCATGTACATGTTCGAGCTTCTCGTTTTGAACTTGCGAACATGACAGGCGTGCTACATGAGTAGTTTTGAATTTATAAATTCGGTCTCAGTTTTTGAATTTACGAGTAGTTCGTAGGTCGGGAGCATCATACATAAATTACGAAGTTGATGCAAAAGGTAAGCACAACTTATAAATTGATGGAGGGAGTACTAGTTACAGACTTACAGTGATGCATATAATTGATGCCAAATGTGAGCAAAGGGATCACACGTGGCTTTATCGACTGGAACGGCAATGCAATAGTACTACAATAAGAATTAAGGCCACGACGACGCGATCACAATGGTGATTACAAGAGGCAAGAATAAAGATGCATCCATCAACGAACTCCTCCTCCTCGACTCAGTGTGTCGGGCCACCGAACGGCGGCTGAGGAGCGGCGGCTTTTGTGGCGAGGTCAAGGTGCTTCTCAACAAAGGCGTCCAAGGCTTCTAGCCGGTTGACGAAGGCCAATGTCGTAGCGTCCTTAGCGGACTTGTAGATGCCTATGTACATGACTTCCTCGTAGACGTGGATGTGTAGGTTGATGAATTCTTACAGGGCAAGGCGCCTAGCAGAAAGCGTGACCTCGAGATGGACATTCTTCATTGCATCGGCGGGTAGTCGCAGGACCACCAGTGCTTGAAAGAGTTTCTCACTGTGGAGGCCGATTAGGGTGGCAGTCAATGAGGAGCCTGGGCACGCATGTTGGAGGAGTACGACGATGTCATCCACGAGGCAACGATCATCTTGTCCAACTGAGAGTCGTAGCTGGCGTCGACGATGGCCATGATTCAGCCGGGCGCCAACACCGTCTGGAGACGATCCTCGGTGCCATGCCACAGGCCTTCGTCATGGACCATCTGCCACAGAAGCTGGCCGCTCGCGCGCATCACCGCCATGGGTCTGGAGTGAGCACTTTTGCACTTAGTGTAGGTGCTTAGGTGCGTACGATGTGGTAGATGCATTGGAATGGAGGGGTGCCTTTATATGAGTGCAAACTATGTTGCATTCACACCGTGCTGGCTCTTTTCCTGGTCCTCCTCCCATTACTACCCTCATGGATTCATCAACATGCTAATTGAAGGAGGATGAATCATTGGCCGTTCAACATTTCAGGAACCGCTACCCTCTCCCTCGCCTGCATTAAAGCCATATTGGGAACTGTCCTGATTTACTAGTAGCTGCCAAATTGAATAGTATTGCGCCGCCCGCTGCACACCTGGCTGAACACGCCTCCTCACCTCCATCAAACGCCTCCGTTGAACCCACATGCGAACCGAGAAACCTACTCCGGCCACACGTCCATTCATGAGCAGGCCAGAATTAAACGCAACTCCGGCCGAGCTCCTCCCATCCGCCCTCAGTTTAAACGAGGCCAGACACTAGCCAAGCTCCTACCGTCCGCCCTCTATTTAAATGAGGCCAGACAATGGGCAAGAATCGCACCCCTCCACCGCTCCCCGATCTCCTCCTTCACCATTTTCTCCACTCTTCATATGGCTTCCGGGGAGCCGTTCTCTGGCATACTACCCGGCTGAGTGGCCCGCCGAGCCCTTCGGATATGAGCGAGGCTGCTTGGTGCTTCACCTACCTCACTTGGCCCGACGAATCCAGTTGCCGCCCCAAGCCAGTGCGGGGTTCAGCAACTCGCCACTCCAGTTCATCTCGATGAGGAGTGGCAGTTGCTCCACGCCGGCATGGCGGTGAGCACAGCGGCACGGGCGTCGTCGCTGCCGCGTCATATCGCGCTACGAGTGTCTGTGGCCGCGCATCCCATGTCTGCGATGGCCGCACCTCCCATGTCTGTGGGCGCTCCTATAACGCCCACGATGCGGCTATATCTCCCATGTGTCGAGGCACGACTTAGAGGCATAACCGCATTGTGGTTTTGTCGCAAGAAGGGTCATCTTCACACAATCCCATGTAATGAACAAGATAGGGATAAAGAGAGTTGGCTTACAATCGCCACATCACACAATACTTAAATAAGTCATACATCATCCAAAATACACACATAGACAGACTATGGTCTAATCCAAATGAAAAGAAGATAAAACCCAAATGCTAGATCCCCGATCGTCCCAACTGGGCTCCACTACTGATCATTAGGAAACGAAACATAGTAATGACCAAGGTCCTCATCGAACTCCCACTTGAGTTCGATAGCATCACCTGCACTGGTATCATCGGCACCTGCAACTATTTTGGTAGTATCTGTGAGTCACGAGGACTTCACAATCTCAAAACCCGCGAGATCAAGACTATTTAAGCTTAAGGGTAGGATGTGGTAATGAGGTGGAGTTGCAGCAAGCGCTAAGCAAATCTGGTGGCTAATATATGATAATAAGAGTAAGATGAGAAGCTACGCAACGATCGTGAAGCTAGAAGTGATCAAGAAGTGATCCTGAACTACTTACGTTCAAACATAAACCAAACCGTGTTCACTTCCCGGACTCCGCAGAAAAAAGACCATCACGGCTACACACGCGGTTGATGCAGTTTAATTAAGTCAAGTGTCAAGTTCTCTACAATTGGATATTAACAAATTCCCATCTGCCACATGACCGTGGGCACGGCTCTCGAAAGTTTATACCCTGTAGGGGTGTCCCAACTTAGCCCATCACAAGCTCTCACGATCGATGACGGATATTCCTTCTCCTGGAAAGACCCGATCAATCTCGGAATCCCGGTTACAAGACATTTCGACAATGGTAAAACAAGACCGGCAAGACCGCCCGATGTGCCAACAAATCCCGATAGGAGTCACACATATCTTATTCTCAGGGCACACCGGATGGGCCAGATGTTGGGTTGGCTGAGACCCTAGTTGCCCAGGGGGCGCCGGACATCACCTAGTTCGGACCAACACTCAGAGGAGCACTGGCCCCATGGGGGGGGGTAAAATAAAGATGACCCTCGGGTTTGCAACTCCCAAGGGGAAAAGGCTTAGGTTGTTAGGCAAATGTAAAACCAAGGTTGGGCCTTGCTGGAGGAGTTTAATTCAAAGCAAATTGTCAAGGGGGTCCCATAACCCCAACCGCGTAAGAAACACAAAATCAAGGAACATAACACCGGTCTGACGGAAACTAGGGCGGCAAGAGTGGAACAAAACACCGAGCAAAAGGCCAAGCCTTCCATCCTTTGCCAAGTATATAGATGCATTAATTAAAATAGGAGATATTGTGATATCCCTACATATCCATGTTCCAACATGGAACAACCTGCTCTGCACTTGCAACTAGCAACACTATAAGAGGGGCTGAGCAAAAGCGGTAACATAGCCAAACAACGGTTTGCTAGGAAGGTGGGTTAGAGGCTTGACATGACAATATGGCAGGCACGATAAACAAGTGGTAGGTGGCGCGACATAGCAATAGAACGAACAACTAGCAAACAAAGATAGAAGTGATATCGAGGTTAATGGCCATCTTGCCTAAGATCTTGCAAGGAAGAAGAACGAGTCCGTGAAGAGGACAAACGGACGTAGTCGAACGAATCCTCACAACTCCGAAATGAAACCGAAGCTAACGAGAGAAGCAAACCGGAAAGAAGCAAGCAACATGGTAAACCAGCAAGCATAGGCATGGCATGGTGCACAACCAAGTATGATGCATGTCCGGTTTAATGAGGCATGGCATGGCAAAATGCAACAAACAACACTACAAGTTAAGTGGAGCTCCATATACAATGAGTCGCATATCGACGAGACACCACATTCATTTTTTTAGTTCACTCCTGGTAAGGTACTCAACAATATTAAATGTTGTTAAACATGGCAAGAGGTGAAGCATATGTAAACTACACATCTAGGCAAGTTTAAATGAGGCGGGAACAACAAATAACAAGTCCGGAAAATCCCCATGTGCATATTTTCGATATGGTACTGTTCTGCCCTATACACAATTTTAGAGTTGTTAAACATGCAAAGTAAGTGCACCATGTTAAACTATGCATATTCCACCCCATTTACATATAAAGTTTATTTAAATCTGAGCTACGGTTAATTTGTTATGAATTAAATCATTTTAACATGACAATTATGCGAATTATAAGCAAACATCATCTTAACCATTTTTAACATGGATGAAAGTTAGATATTATTAATCTACACGTAAATCTAAGCATTTTACATATACAATGTTTTTACATATGATGCATGGATGATTGATTATTATATGCATGAACATGAGGGACTATTCTGTAAAACTAGCACTCTCTGGAAAAGTTGCTAAATCGTTCCGTGGAAAAAAAACACGAATCTGGTGGAATCTGGCAGGCTGGCCCAATAGTAATAAAAGAAGGAGGGGCTCTGGGGTCAGCTCACCCATGGGCTTCGGCCCGTTAGCGATGCTGGGCAACAGGAGCTTGCGGCTAGGCTGGATCTGGGCTGGAGGAGGCTGGGTCGCGGATGCGAAGCAGCCGTAGCGGGTCAACGCGGGACGAGCAGGCTCGTTGATCCGTTCGAGCGGGATGCAGGCGCCGGCGCTGAAACACAAAGGAAGCATGTCGGGGTTCTGGAACAACACCTATGGGATCCCTTGATGGAAACCCTTCTACGGTTGCGGGGCGTGGGGATGCGCAAAGAGCGGGTCTAGAAGATCAACTCGATGGGATTTTTACCCAGGTTCGGGCCGCAAGCGATGCGTAAAACCCTAGTCCTGCTTTGTGTGTATTTAGTGTTCTTGAGTTCTTGAACTAGCTACGGTGCATGCCCAGTCCAAAAAGTCTGAATCCCTCCACCATACGCCTTGGGCCTCCTTTTATATGTCAAAGGGGTTGCCACAGTGGCACACAGGAGGTGGAAAGTATGTACAATGTACAAGTTTATCTCATGACATCCCAGGACAAACTCATTTAATGCACCGCCTATGTGTCCTCTTGCTTTATCGGGGATGGTAAAGGAGCTCGTCCCGTCCATCGCCTCCTCGCCTTGCTTCGACGCGCGTCCAAGGTGACGAGGCATGCAACGCCACACTGGCTGGCTGCTGAGCTGGTGTGGTGGCAGGGTCTTCACGAAGATCTGCATGCCATCACGCAGGTACTTGGCTAGTTGGCCTAGAAGCTACATGCTGCCACGCAAGTGTGTGCCTAGTTGGTAGGCTGGTCGCCACGTCAGAACGGGCGCGGTGCAGCGAAGCTTTGGTAAGTGCGGGCCTGGCTTTGGCTTCGTAGATGCCCCCGACAAGGCCCTTGCCGGGATCTCCTGGGTGTCCCCGGAAAGGGTCTTGTCGGGGGCTTGTGAGCATCCCCGGCAAGGGTCTTGCCGGGGGTCTTCGGTCGTCCTCGACAAGATCTTGCCGGGGGTCTTCGTCTTATGGTTCTCATCTAGTCTCGCAGGCCTTTGGTTTTCACCAAGATCTGCATGTCACCACGCAGGGCACTCCCGAGCCTTGGTCTTGACGTTGTCGACAGTGTTATGACTCTCAGGCTCAACGGTGGCGGTCCTGCTGGTGTTGGGAAAGTCGCCCCGGCAAGGCTCTTGCCCGCGCCATGTAGGTCGTATCGGCAATGCTCTTGCCGGGGGAAGCCCATCTTGTCTCTTCCCTCTTTATGATTCTGGCTTGGGTGCTGCCTCAGCAGCCTTGTATCTTTGCTCCCTCTGTGCTACCGAGCCCGGCCGCAGGTGTGGCTATGACTTCCCTGCACAAGTAAAGGGGTACAGAAGGGCCCCTACTTTTGTACATCGACAGGAGTCCCCGGGCCGGGGCCACACAAAAGCATGGAGCGTTGTTGGGCGAGGCCAAGAACAGTGCATGGGCATGCGTGGCAGAGTTTTTACTGCGGTAACTCTTTCGCCAGTTGCGCTTCCCCATGACCCGCATTGAGTTTGTGATGTGGGGGTCGTGCGTGGGATGACCGCAGCATGCTTGCGTCACCCTAATACGTCTCCAATGTATCTATAATTTTTGATTGTTCCATGCTATTATATTATCTATTTTGGATGTTTAATGGGCTTTAATATGCTGTTTTATATTATTTTTGGGACTAACCTATTAACCGGAGGCCCAGTGCGAGTTTCTATTTTTTTTGCCTATTTCAGTGTTTCGCAGAAAAGGAATACCAAACGGAATGATCTTTCTTGGACATTGGACTGAAAGCAAACAAGGAGACTTGGAGTGGAAGTATGGAACTCCATGAGGTGGCCACGAGGCAGCAGGGCGTGCCCAGGGGCGGTAGGCGCACCCCCACCCTCGTGGGCCCCATGGAGCTCCACCGACGTACTTCTTTCGCATATATATACCCTTATACCCTAGAAACATCAGGGGGAGCCACGAAACAACTTTTCCACCGCCGCAACCTTCTGTACCCGTTAGATCCCATCTTGGGGCCTTTTCCGGCGATCTGTCGGAGGGGGAATCGATCACAGAGGGCTTCTACATCAACACCATAGCCTCTCCGATGAAGCATGGGTAGTTTACCACAGACCTTCGGGTCCATAGTTATTAGCTAGATGGCTTCTTCTCTCTCTTTGATACAAAGTTCTCCTCAACGTTCTTAGAGATCTATTCAATGTAATACTCTTTTGCGGTGTGTTTGCCGAGATCCGATGAATTGTGGGTTTATGAACTTGATTATCCTTGAATATTATTTGGTTCTTCTATGAATTCTTATATGCATGATTTGATATCTTTGCAAGTCTCTTCGAATTATCGGTTTAGTTTGGCCTACTAGATTGATCTTTCTTGCAATGGGAGAAGTGCTTAGCTTTGGGTTCAATCTTGCGGTGTCCTTTCCCAGTGACAGTAGGGGCAGCAAGGCACGTATTGTATTGTTGCCATCGAGGATAAAAAGATGGGGTTTATGTCATATTGCTTGAGTTTATCCCTCTACATCATGTCATCTTCCTTAATGTTTTACTCCGTTCTTATGAACTTAATACTCTAGATGCATGCTGGATAGCGGTTGATGTGTGGAGTAATAGTAGTAGATGCAAAATCGTTTCGATCTACTTGACATGGATGTGATGCCTATATTCATGATCATTTCCTTAGATATATTCATAACTATGCACTTTTCTATCAATTGCTCGGCAGTAATTTGTTCACCCACCGTAATACATGATGTCATGAGAGAAGCCACTAGTGAAACCTATGGCCCCCGGGTCTCTTTCTTATTATAATACATCTCTTTTATTATTGCATCTCGTTTACTATTTTGCAATCTTTACTTTCCAATCTATACAACAAAATACCAAAAATATTTATCTTACTATCTCTATCAGATCTCACTTTCGCAAGTGACTATGAAGGGATTGGCGACCCCTTTATCGCGTTGGTTGCGAGGTTCTTGATTGTTTGTGCAGGTACTAGGTGAGTTTTGGCTTGTCTCCTACTGGATTGATACCTTGGTTCTCAAAAACTGAGGGAAATACTTACGCTACTTTGTTGCCTCACCCTTTCCTCTTCAAGGGAAAACCAACGCATGCTCAAGAGGTAGCAAGAAGGATTTATGGCGCTAATGCCGGGGAGATCTACACCAATTCAAGACATACCAAGTACCCATCATAAACTCTTCTCCCTCGCATTACATTATCTGCCATTCGCCTCTCCTTTTCCTCTCCCCCACTTCACCTTTGCCATTTTATTTGCCCCTCTTCCTTTCATCTATTTTTGCTTGCGTCTTGTGCGTCTGTGTGCTAGATCGTTTGTTTCGCCTTCATAGCTAGTTCTTCTATCATTGTTAATACTCCTGATAATGAAGTTCTTAATTTTAAACAAAGGGAGGGAGAAAACCTAAAAGATGCTTGGTATATAATTTGCAATGCTCAAAATAGATCTACTAAAAAGCAATCTACTTCCGTTCTTCTTCGCAATTTTTACGTAGGCATCACTCCTTGGTATAGATATGTTCTTGACACCATTACTGGAGGGAATTTCTTTGGAAGCCATACTTTTGATTCTTATAATGCTATGGTAGATTTGTTAGGCCCACCACCTCTTTTGGTCAATGGAACTATTTTAACTTTGGAACATGTGATGCAAAGGCTTGATATTGTTGAAAATAAAATGCCATTGTAGAGTTAATTGAAAATTTGGATAAAAAGATCCACAACCAAATTACTCAATATGGATGTAAGGTAAGAGTTACTCTGAAAAATCTTAAGGAAAAGAAACCCGTAGTTAATGAGAAGATAGATCAAGATTCCAGTAGAATTGATAAACTCGAAGATATTATTACCAACTTGGGGTTCGCTTTCTCTGCTGTTAAAAATACCTCAAATCCTCCTCCTACCAAAGTTGCCAAGTTTATCTATGTTCCTAAAAATAAGGGTGAATCTTATAGTAAGGAAAATGAAGACCTCAAATCAATAAGTGTTCACCCCAACTTTTTATATATCATTAAGGAACCTTTTGCTACAAATAAATTTCTTGATTTCCTACCTAGGAGTTTGATCATTAGCAAAAACAAAGAGCCTCCTAAGGGTTATAAGTGTTCAATTGAAGAATTGCATACCAAAGATGACAATACCTAGATCTATTCTTGCTTTTATGCCTAGGTAGGGGCGTTAAACGATAGCGCTTGTTGGGAGGCAACCCAATTTTATTTTTGTTCTTTACTTTTTGTTCCTGTTTAGTAATAAATAATTTATCTAGCCTCTGTTATGATTGTGTTTTTTTATGTTTTAATTAGTGTTTGTGCCAAGTAAAGCCTTTAGGATCTTCTTGGGTGATTGTTGTTTGATCTTGCTGATAAAAACATAAAGTATGCACTCACGAAAATAATTTTCATTTTTACCAAAGAGCGATAAAATACCAATTCCAACTATAGTAGATCAATATACAAATTTTCCTGGTCGTTCTAATTTCTCAGAATTTTTGGAGTGGCAGAAGTATTCGGAACCTTCTGATTGCTACAGACTGTTCTGTTTTTGACAGATTCTGTTTTTCGCGTGTTGTTTGCTTATTTTGATGAATCTATGGCTAGTATCAGGGGGGTATGAACCATAGAGAAGTTGGAATACAGTAGGTTTAACACCAATATAAATAAATAATGAGTTAATTACGGTACCTTAAAGTGGTGGTTTATTTTCTTATACTAACGAAGCTCACGAGATTTTCTGTTGAGTTTTGTGTTGTGAAGTTTTCAAGTTTTTGGGTAAAGATTTGAAGGATTTTGGAACAAGGAGTGGCAAGAGCCTAAGCTTGGGGATGCCTAAGGCACCCCAAGGTAAAATTCAAGGACAACCAAAAGCCTAAGCTTGGGGATGCCCCGGAAGGTATCCCCTCTTTCATCTTCGTCTATCGATAACTTTACGTGAGGCTATATTTTTATTCACCACATGATATATGTTTTGCTTGTAGCGTCTTGTATGATTTGAGTCTTTGCTTTTTAGTTTACCACAATCATCGTTGTTGTACACACCTTTTGGGAGAGACACCCATGAATCAGAATTTATTAGAATACTCTTTGTGCTTCACTTATATCTTTTGAGCTATACAATTTAGCTCTAGTGCTTCACTTATATCTTTTTAGAGCACGATGGTGGTTTTATTTTATATAAATTACTGATCTCTCATGCTTCACTTATATTATTTTGAGAGTCTTTTAGAAAAGCATGGTAATTTGCTTTGGTTTTAAAATTAGTCCTAATATGATGGGCATCCAAGATGGGTATAAAAAAACTTTCATATAAAGTGCGTTGAATAGTAGGAGAAGTTTGATACTTGATGATTGTTTTGAGACATGAGGATGGTGATATTAGAGTCATGATTATTGAGTAATTTTGAATTTGAGAAATACTTGTGTTGAGGTCTGCAAGTCCCGTAGCCTGCACGTATGGTAACCATTGTGTAACAAATTTGAAGCATGAGGTATTTCTTTGACTATCTTCCTTATGAGTGGCGGTCGGGGACGAGCGACGGTCTTTTCCTACCAATCTATCCCCCTAGGAGCATGTGCGTAGTGCTT
The DNA here is from genome assembly GCF_018294505.1 of Triticum aestivum. NCBI lineage: Eukaryota > Viridiplantae > Streptophyta > Magnoliopsida > Poales > Poaceae > Triticum > Triticum aestivum. Next base: position 348,832,562 of record NC_057812.1, on the reverse strand, counting down.
GGTTTTTGATGACTTGTAGATTTTTGCAATAAGTATGTGAGTTCTTTATGACTAATGTTGAGTCCATGGATTATACGCACTCTCACCATATACGCACTCTCACCATTCCACCATTGCTAGCCTCTCTAGTACCGCGCAACTTTCGCCAGTACCATAAACCCACCATTTACCTTCCTCAAAACAGCCACCATACCTACCTATTATGGCATTTCCATAGCCATTCCGAGATATATTGCCATGCAACGGTCCATCGTTCCATTTATTATGACACGATCCATCATTGTCATATTGCCTTGCATGATCATGTAGTTGACATCGTATTTGTGGCAAAGCCACCATTCATAATTTTTTCCATACATGTCACTCTTGATTCATTGCACATCCCGGTACACCGCCAGAGGCACGCATATAGAGTCATATTTTTGTTCTAAGTATCGAATTGTAATCTTTGAGTTGTAAATAGATAGAAGTGTGATTATCATCATTATTAGAGCATTGTCCCATGTGAGGAGAAAAAAAGAGAGAAAGGCCAAATAAAAAAAGGGAAGGCCCAAAAAAAAGAAAAAAAAGAAAAAAATGAGAGAAAAAGAGAGAAGGGACAATGCTACTATCCTTTTTTCACACTTGTGCTTCAAAGTAGCACCATGATCTTCATGATAGAGAGTCTCTTATTCAGTCACTCTCATAAACTAGTGGGAAATTTTCATTATATAACTTGGCTTGTATATTCCGATGATGGGCTTCCTCAAATGCCCTAGGTCTTCGTGAGCAAGCAAGTTGGATGCACACCCACTTAGTTTCTTTTGTTGAGCTTTCATACATTTATAGCTCTAGTGCATCCGTTGCATGGCAATCCCTACTCACTCACATTGACATCTATTGATGGGCATCTCCATAACCCATTGATACGCCTAGTTGATGTGAGACCATCTTTCTCCTTTTTATCTTCTCCACAACCACCACTCTATACCACCTATAGTGCTATGTCCATGGCTCACGCTCATGTATTGTGTGAAAGTTGAAAAGGTTTGATATTACTAAAGTATGAAACAATTGCTTGGCTTGTCATTGGGGTTGTGCATGATTTGAGTATTTTGTGCGATGAAGATGGAGCATGACCAAACTATATGATTTTGTAGGGATGAACTTTCTTTGGCCATATTATTTTGAGAGGACATAATTACTTTGTAATATGCTTGAAGTATTATTATTTTTATGTCAATATTAAACTTTTGTCTTGAATCATTCGGATCTGAACATTCATGCCACAATCTAGAACTCCATGAGGCAGCCACGAGGCAGGAGGGCGCGTCCAGGGGGGTAGGCGCGCCCCCACCCTCGTGGGCCGCACGGAGCTCCATCGACGTACTTCTTTCGCCTATATATACCCTTATACCCTAGAAACATCACGGGGAGCCACGAAACCACTTTTCCATCGCCGCAACCTTCTATACCCGTGAGATCCCATCTTGGGGCCTTTTCCGGCGATCTGCCAGAGGGGGAATCGATCACGGAGGGCTTCTACATCAACACCATAGCCTCTCCGATGAAGCGTGAGTAGTTTACCACAGACCTTCGGGTCCATAGTTATTAGCTAGATGGCTTCTTCTCTCTCTTTGATCTTCAATACAAAGTTCTACTCGATGTTCTTGGAGATCTATTTGATGTAATACTCTTTTGCTATGTGTTTGACGAGATCCGATGAATTGTGGGTTTGTGAACTTGATTATCTATGAATATTATTTGGTTCTTCTCTGAATTCTTATATGCATGATTTGATATCTTTGCAAGTCTCTTTGAATTATCGGTTTAGTTTGGCCTACTAGATTGATCTTTCTTGCAATGGGAGAAGTGCTTAGCTTTGGGTTCAATCTTGCGGTGTCCTTTCCCAGTGACAATAGGGGCAGCAAGGCACGTATTGTATTGTTGCCATCGAGGCTAAATAGACGGGGTTTATGTCATATTGCTTGAGTTTATCCCTCCACATCATGTCATCTTGCTTAATGTGTTACTCTGTTCTTATGAAGTTAATACTCTAGATGGATGCTGGATAGCGGTCGATGTGTGGAGTAATATTAGTAGATGCAGAATCGTTTCGATCTACTTGATACAGACGTGATGCCTATATTCGTGATCATTGCCTTATATATCTACATAACTATGCACTTTTCTATCAATTGCTCGATAGTAATTTGTTCACCCATCGTAATACATGCTATCATGAGAGAAGCCACTAGTGAAACCTATGGCCCTCGGATCTCTTTCTTATTATATTGCATCTCTTTTATTATCGCATCTCATTTACTATTTTGCAATCTTTACTTTCCAATCTATACAACAAAATACCAAAAATATTTATCTTACTATCTCTATCAGATCTCACTTTTGCAAGTGACCGTGAAGGGATTGACAACCCCTTTATCGCGTTGGTTGCGAGGTTCTTGATTGTTTGTGCAGGTACTAGGTGACTTGTGTGTTGTCTCCTACTGGATTGATACATTGATTCTAAAAAACTGAAGGAAATACTTATGCTACTTTGCTACATCACCCATTCCTCTTCAAGGGAAAACCAATGCATGCTCAAGAGGTAGCACACTCCACGATGAATAGTAAAGAGGCAGCCCACGTCTTCCCCATAAAAAAAAGGGAAAATTGCAGGGGCGCTGCTCATTTACTCTCTGCGCCCTTTCTAATCCCGGAACCACCATTCCCCTCTTCTTCTCCAAGCGCGAACCGAAGATTTCCCCTCCGCTCGCCGTCACCGCCACCGCGCCCCGATTGCTCTCGACCCCTTACCCCTTCCCAACCACGATGGCGCCTAAGACAGGCAAGGGCAAGGGAGCGGCCAAGGACGCCGGGGCGAAGGAGGCACCGAAGAGTGAGTTTTTGGAGATGCGGATGGAATGCGCCCTCTTCACCTCGATGGTCGACGCGCTCACCTCAAGGAAAAGTTTAGGCCCCTATGGGGGACGGAGACGTCGGGGCACCCCGCCACGCGCATCATCCCCGCCGCCTTTGCCAAGGACGGCCCAAATCGGCACCCCTTCTTCGTTGATTACTTCTCCTGTGGGCTTTGCCCCCTTTCTCCGATTTCTTCAACGACATCATGCACACCTTCGGCTTCCATCTTCTGGATTTTACGCTGAACGCCTTCTTTGCCCACCTTTGTGAGGGCTTTGCCAAAGTGCATCCTAGCACGGCGCTCTTCCGCCACTACTTCACCCCTCACATCCAGCTAGGGGGCGTCATCTCTGGCTGGGTCACCTGGACCCCGAGGACCCATAGCAAGGGCACGTACCCGGAGGGCGCCCAGAAGGAGAGGTGGGAAGAGTGGTGGGGCCAGTGGTGCTGGATTGTGGAGGAGGATCCGCAGGAGTTCTGTCGGGTCCGGCGAAAGCCATCAGTCCACAGGAAGGACTGAAGCGATGTCGACGCCGACGACAAGAAGCTCACGGTCGCCACCACCAGGATCCATCGTTTCACCTCGGCCGGGCTCACTATCGAGATGATCGGGGCTGATTTCATCCATCGTCAGATTGCTCCGCTGCACATTAATGGGAGGCCGGCCTGGGACTTTAGGAATGTGGCCGACATCATGAGGCACCGTCTCGGTCTGAACCACAACTTCATAGTGCTGCAGCACGCCCACCTCTGCCGGAGGCTTTTTCAGCTCAAGGTCGACGAGGGCGGCAGGGCCGAGAGGACCAGCAAGGCTGGCAAGGTTGGCAGGTCTCTATTTGGGTTGCCAGGAGAGGTGGTTGCCAGACCACCATCATCGCCATGATGCCAGTCTTCAACGCGCACGACCTCGACCCAACTTGGGACGAGCCAGAAGTAGAGCTGGTGCAGGAATTCTTCGACAACTTGTCGGAGAGGTATGTTTGTGACGAGTCATAGCTCATCCGTGACACCACCGCGGAGGAGCTAGAGTACATCGCCGCCCGGGCAGAGGAGGCAGCGCTTGCTGAGGAGGCCGGCAGCCTCGGCACCGTGTAGGATGAGGCCGACATGGCCTAGAGGAGAAGAACTTCGCCGAGTGGACGGGAGCTGCCGGGGGATCCAGCGATGCCGGCGCTGGGGCCCCCCTTGTCGAAGACGCGGCCGAGGAGTCGACTGAAGAGAAGACCGAGGCGGAGGACCCCCGGCCCCGGAGATAAAACATGTCCTACAACCGGCTAGCTCCGGAGAGCCAGTCCGGCCCGGTAGGACCACGCAGCGGCAACAGGCCCAGGCGCAGCCTGCGCGCGAGATGAGGGCTGCGACAACAAAGAAGGCCACGTCCGCCACTTCTTCCTCATCCAAGCGGCGCATGACGCCTTCGCCTTCCCCTCCCCCCGTGGACGCTGCCCCAGATGCTGACTTCGACCTTGGGTCCTATAGCCAGAAGAGGAAGAGGATGCAAGCAGAGGAGGACGAGTAAGCGTTTCGCTCTTCATCATTTCCGATCCTTAGCCTGCGCCATCTTTCCTGACTTGATCTTGTCTTTGCAGCGACATGGAGACGCTGGCCCAGAGGGTGGCGAAGAGGGCCAGGGCTTCGATGGGCGACAAGCCCCCGGCGAGCACCCCGCGCACGCCGGAGCTGGTGCTGATCAACCCGGACACCAGCCCTCGGCGCAGCCCCCGCTTCAGCCCCCCAGTGTGAGTTCATTACTCACTCCCCATCGACATGCGTTGGGGCATGAATCCTTGGTGCTAACCTTGCCGGGTTTGCAGGAGAAGAGCGGCAATAGGAGGAGCCACTAAGGGCCACCCCCGACACGTCGCCCCCATCAACCGAGCCCACACACATGGAGGAGGCAAGCATGGGTGCTGGCGGCTCCATCCCGGCCATGAACGTTGGCGGGGAGGGAACCACTTCTTCTTAGCCCGACACGGGTAAGTGGCCCGCCTCCTGTCTCTGCTTTCTTCCCGTTCTTTGTTCTGAGTTTTGATTTTGGCCCTGCTTCATCCTCCCTTCTGGTTTCCAGACCCTCCCTTGATGGACCAGGAGGATATCGACACCGTCATCGAGGGGGTCGCCAAGGACACCGAAGCCGAGGCTACCAAGATTGCGCCTTATGAAGCCGCCAAGTCTGCTGCCGAGGAGGCCGGCAAGGGTGCCGCCGAGGAGGCCACCAAGGAGCCTGCCGGGGAGGCCGGCAAGGCCACTGCCAAGGAGGCCACGAAGGAGCCTGCCGGGGAGGGGATTGCCGACGACCTACCTTCCTCCCCTGCAGCCCCCGCCTCGGGCAAATACTTGAAGGTGGGTGACGACTTGTTCGTCCACCTCCCCGGGACGGCAAGCGCCAGGGTGCCGGCTGAATGGGAGGTGTTTGATGATGAGGCGCTCGCCACCGCCGGGGTCCAGGTTGTCGATGAACCGAGCCGACGGCAGCGGTTCCGAAGAGGAGCAGCGTCTCAGGGCCATGAGCGCCAACTTCCAGAAGCTCCAGGCACTCCACCGTGCCCGCCAAGACAAGGTGAAATCCAGGATGGCAGCGATGGACAAGGCAGAAGCAGATTTTGAGGAGCGCGTCGCTCAGACGCAGGTCTGGTTTGGAGAGGCCCAGGAAGAGCTGAGGGCTGCCCAGGGTGAGCTAGATGAGCGCAAGTGAGAGCTCATCCTGAAGCGAGCTGAGGTCGAGAAGGCCCAGGAGGCGGCAGAGGAGCAAGCCGCCAAGGACGAAGCCGCCCGAGTGCAGCAGCAAGCTCTGCTGAACACCCAGGAGGAAGACCTCGTCGCCCGCGAGCAGGAGCTTGCCACCACGCTCCGTGGCAAGGATGAGGAGATCGAGAAGATCATCGCGCAGCGGACCCAGGAGCTAGAGCAGGGGCACAAGGAGGCAATCAATGCTCTAGCCCTGGACCATGTCGGCAAGGTGGAGAAGTTGGAGCTAGAGCGGGAGGAGCTGAAGAAGAAAGTCTCAGGGCTGACGGAGGAGAGGGACACGGCCAACTGCTCTCTGGCGGATTCACAGGTCACCGTCTCTGACCAGATCAAGCTGCTCTCCGAGGCCAACAGCTCCATTAACGATCTGAAGCTGCAACTGGGCGCTTTGGAGGGGCAGCTTTCAGAGGTCACGACCCGGGAGGAGACCCTGATCAAGGCTCTGGAGACCGAGAAGCAGCTGCGGAGCGATGACGCCGCCGCCCATAAAGAATATGCGGGCAGCATAAATCTCTGGATCAGCCATCTCACCGACATTGTCAAGAGGCTCACTGCGCAGCTAGTCGTCATGGGCATGCCGGATGTCAGGTACTCCCAGGAGCCGAATGTGAGCCCCAACGCCAGGCTGACCTTGCTCTTCGAGGGCGTCCTCGATGCTGTGGAACGGCTGCACTCCAACCGAGCGACCTATCTGGCCATTGAGTCCCGGAGGCTTTGCCGGGGTGCCCTGACCAAGGTGCTCACCAAGGTGGCGTTCTGGAACCCCAACATCGACTTCGCCGATGCGCTTGAGAGCACCCCATGGCGCTCGAAGAGCTCATCGAGCCCATCATCAGCTGCGTCGACGGAGTCCAGAGGGTGGAGGGCCAGTGCCGGGACTAGTCACCTCGTTTCTCCTTGTCGTTGCGGGTTCATGCCCAAGACAATTTTCATCTTAACTTAGAACTCCGGCAATCATTGATGTAATATAAATCTGCATTACTTTGAAATGAAGCATGCTATCTTCTTGTTTGATCTTTCTTTGTGTGTACACACCCTACGCCTAGTTAGACAGGTTTGCCAGCGCGTAAACCCGTGTTGTGGCGCTTTGAGTAACAGATCCTTAGCAGCCTTCCAAGGGGCGCTTGCTGCCAGGCAAATCACCTTGCCATTCTCAGCGCAGCCGCCTGATCTATTGAGCAGACTCGAAATGGAACAGGGGCATTGCCAATAGTGGAAGGGTTCCCTTGCAAGCAGGTTTCCCTTAGAGCAAGATCTTTCGAGGAAGATAACCCTCTAAAAATAAAAATTGCTCAAAGTTTTGCGTGACTTAACTTTTTGTCGCCACGCGGATGGTTGTTGCGGCTGCGGATAGCACCGCCTCGCCTAGCCGGTGGCACCAGAGCATGGCTGATCTACGTCGCCTTCTTCTCTCGAGCCATCGCGACAGAGGAGTTGATGAGTCGGCTTCAAAACCAGATTTTCGCAGCCTCAGCGACCCCCTACCTGGTGCACCAAAGATGTCAGGGTTCTGGAACGACACCTATGGGATCCCTCGACGGAATCCCTTCTACGGTTGCGGGGCGTGGGGCTGCACAAAGAGCGGGTCTAGATGATCAACTCGGTGGGATTTTTACCCAGGTTCGGGCCACAAGCTATGCATAAAACCCTAGTCCTGCTTTGTGTGTATTTAGTGTTCTTGAGTTCTTGATCTAGCTGCGGTGCATGCCCAGTCCAAAAAGTCGGAATCCCTCCCGAGTACCCCTTGGGCCTCCTTTTATATGTCAAAGGGGTTGCCATAGTGGCACACATGAGGTGGAAAGTATGTATAGCGTACAAGTATATCTCCTGACATCCCAGGACAAACGCATTTAATGTGCTGCCTATGTGTCTTCTTGCTTTATCGCGGATGGTAAAGGAGCTCGTCCCATCCATCGCCGCCTCGCCTTGCTTTGACGCGCGTCCAAAGTGACGAGGCATGCAGCGCCACGCTGGCTGGCTGTTGAGCTAGTGCGGTGGCAGGGTCTTCATGAAGATCTGCATGCCACCATGCAGGTGCTTGGTTGGTTAGCCTAGAAGTTGCATGCTACCATGCAAGTGTGTGCCTAGTTGGTAGGCTGGTCGCCACGTCAGAACGGGCGCGGGGCAGCGAAGCTTTGGTAAGTGCGGGCCTGGCTTTGGCTCCGTAGACACCCCCGGCAAGGCCCTTGCCGGGATCTCGTGGGCGTCCCCGACAAGGGTCTTGCCGGGGGCTTGCGAGCGTCCCCGGCAAGGGTCTTGCTGGGGGACTTCGGTTGTCGCCGACAAGATCTTGCTGGGGGTCTTCGTCTTCTGGTTCTCATCTAGGCTCGCAAGCCTTTGGTTTTCACCAAGATCTGCATGTCACCACGAGGGCACTCCCGAGCCTTGGTCTTGAAGCTGTCGATAGCATCATGACTCTCAGGCTCAAGGGTGGCGGTCCTACTGGTGTTGGGCAAGTCGCCCCGGCAAGGCTCTTGCCGGGGCTATGTAGGCCGTCTCAGCAAGGCTCTTGCCAGGGGAAGCCCATCTTGTCTCTTCACTCTTTATGCGTCTGGCTTGGGTGCTGCCTCGACAACCTTGTATCTTTGCTCCCTCTGCCCTGCCGAGCTCGGCCGCAGGTGTGGCTACGACTGCCCATGCGCAAGTAAAGGGGTACAGAAGGGCCCCTACTTTTGTACACTGACAAACAAGGTCCGGTGGGGTCGTGGGTCTCTAGGGCGTCGGATCTGGCCGGCGTCGTGGAGCTCCGCTTCCAGCGGCGGCGGCTTGGCAGTACCTGTCCATGACGGGGGAGACATGTACATAAGAGAGCGGTGATTGAGTGCAGATAGCAGAGGAGGCCGGGAAGGAGGGTGGCGCTGGGGACCTGCTGGTCATCGGGGCTTGGCGCACTGGCGACAGAGGACAACGAGGTGGCGAAGGAGGAGCTCTGCTCTGAGGAGCTGGTTGCCGGTGGTGTGATGGACGGTAGGGTCGAGCAGGAGCAGGGGCTTGCCTCGGGAGGAGTTGGTCTCCCTAGGGCTGCCAAACCCTTTTGCCTTGGGGGCCAAGCCTCCTAGGGGGCCACCCAAAAACCATCTAGGGTTGCCCCTTGTGGCCGTAGGCCCCCTAGGGAAACCCTAGGGTGCCTCCTCCTCCCCCCTTCCCTCTATATATAGAGGGGTAGAGGGAGGGCAGCCGTACCCATCTATGCAACCGCGCTGCCCTCCATCTCGCTCATAGCCTTCTTCCTCTCTGTAGCACTTAGCAAAGTTCTGCTGAGATTCCACCACCGCCGCCACTACGACGCCGTCGTGCTGCCAGAGGAATCAAGCTACTGCTTCACCATCGCTCGCTAGATCAAGGAGGTGAAGGTGTCATCAACCATACGTGTGTTGAATGCGGAGGTGCCGTCCGTTCGGCACTTGGATCAGGAATCGCGTGACAGATCGTGATTGGGTCACGAAGACATTCGACTAAATCAACCGTGTTTCTTAATGCTTCCGCTTTGCGATCTATAAGGGTATGTAGATTGAATCTCTCCTCTCATAGATGTTCATCTCCTAGATTGATCTTTGTGAGCATAGGAAATTTATTGTTTCCCATGCAACATTCCCCAACACTGGTATCAGAGCTAGGTCTATGAGTAGATGACATCACGGGTAGAACACAAAGGAGTTTGTGGGCGTTGATATTCAGATTGCTTCCTTCCTTTTTCTTTTCTTAATTTGGCAGTAAAGTGGGATGAAGCGGCCCGGACCAACTTTACATGTCCACGTACATGAGACAGATTCCATCGACTGACATGTGACTTTGTTGCAAAAGATGGCTGGCGGGTTTCTGTCTCTCCCACCTTAGTTGAATCAGATTTGACAAAGGTGGTCCTTGTAAAAGGTTAAATAGCAACTTGCATATCACCGTTGTGGCTTTGCGTAGGTAGGAATCAGTCTTGCTAGATACCCATAACAGCCACGTAAAACATGCAACAACAATTAGAGGATGTCTAACTTGTTTTTGTAGGGTATGTTGTGATATGACATGGCCAAAGACATGATGAGATATATTTTATGTATCAGATGATCATGTTTTGTAATAGTTTATCACGACTTGCACGTTGATGAATACAACAACCGGTAGGAGCCATAGGGTTGTCTTTAATTATTATATGACATGTGTGTCAATCATTAAATGCTATGCAATGCTTTACTTTATCGGTAAGCGGTAGCAATAGTAGTAGAAGCATAGTTGGCGTGACAACCCCGATGGTGACACGATGATGGAGATTATGATTACGGAGATCATGGTGTCATGCCGGTGATGATGGAGCTCATGCTGGTGCTTTGGAGATGGAGATCAAAAGCACAAGTTGATGGCCATATCATGTCACTTATGATTTGCATCTGATGCTAATCCTTTTATCCATCTTATTTTGCTTAGGACGACGGGAGCATTATAAGGTGATCCCTCAGTAAAATTTCAAGATAAAATTGTGTTCTCCCCAAGTGTGCACCGTTGCGAAAGTTCGCCGTTATGAAGCACCACGTGATGATCGGGTGTTATAGACTCTAAGTTCACATACAATGGGTGCAAGTTAGTTTGCACATGCGGAACACTTGGGTTAAACTTGACGAGCCTAGCATGTACAGACATGGCCTCGGAACACAAGAGATTGAAAGGTCAAACACGAGTCATATAGTAGATATGATCAACATGGAGATGTTCACCATTGAAACCACCTCATCTCACGTGATGATCAGACTTGGGTTGGTGAATGTGGATCATGTTACACTCGGACAATCGGAGGGATGTTAATTTGAGTGGGTGTTCTTAGGTAATAACTATCATGAACAAGAATCTAAAGTTGCGTTTGCAAATTTATGTTGTAGATCAAAGGCTCACGCAGTAGCTCCCCTAAATTTCAATGCGGTCCTAGAGGAAGTCAGGCTGAAAGATGATGGAAGTAATTTTGTGGACTGGGCCCATAATCTTAGGATTATCCTCATGGATGCCCAAATGGCTTATGTCATTGATTCACCACTTGGTGCGCCACCCCCTCCAGCAACTGTCGATGTTGTGAATGCCTAGAAGTCGTGTATTGATGACTACTCAATAGTTCAGTGTGCCATGTTGTATGGCTTAGAACCAGGACTTCAAAGGCATTTCGAACGTCATGGAGCATATGAGATGTTCCAGGAGTTGAAGTTTATCTTTGAGAATAATGCCCGCATCAAGAGGTATGAGACCTCCAATAAATTCTATGCATGCAAGATGGAGGAGAACGGGTCTGTCAGTGAGCATATACTGAGAATGCCTGGGTACTACAACCATCTATCTGAGTTGGGAGTTGAGCTCCGACCAGAGGCTGTCACTGATAGAGTTCTTCAATCCCTACCACCTAGATACAAGAGCTTTGTGTTGAACTATAACATGCAAGGGATGAACAAGTCAGCATCCGAGCTGTTCGCAATGCTGAAAGTCGCTGAGTCACACATCCAGAAGGAGCATCAAGTGTTGATGGTGAATAAAACCACTTGTTTCAAGAAAGGCAAGGGAAAGATGGGAAACTCCAAGAAAGGTGGCAAAGGAGTTGCTCCTCCAGTGAAGAAACCCAAGGTTGGACCCAAGCCAGAGACTGAGTGCTTCTATTGCAAGGGAACTGGCCACTGGAAGTGGAACTGCCCCTAGTATCTGGCCGATAAGAAGGGGGCCAACATCAACAAAGGTATATATGATATACATGTTATTGATGTGTACCTTACCAACTCCGTTTTAGTGCCTGGGTATTTGATACCGGTTCGGTTGCTCACATTTGCAACTCAAAGTAGGAACTACGGAATAGATGGAGGCTGGCGAAGGACGAAGTGACGATGCACGTGGGAAATGGTTCCAAGGTCGATGTGATCGCCATTGGCACGCTTGCTCTTTGATTACCATCGGGATTAGTGATGAACCTGAATAATTGTTATTTAGTGCCTATGTTGAGCATGAACATTTTATCTAGATCTTGTTTAATGCGAGAAGGTTACTCATTTAAATTAGAGAATAATGGTTGTTCTATTTATATGGGTAATATCTTTTATGGTCATGCACCCATTGTGAGGGGTTTATTCTTATTGGATCTCGGTAGTGATGATACACATGTTCATAACATTGATGCCAAAAGATGTAGAGTTGATAATGATAGTACCACTTTCTTGTGGCACTGCCGCTTAGGTCATATTGGCGTAAGGCGCATGAAGAAACTCCATGCTGATGGTCTTTTGGAGTCACTTGATTTTGAATCACTTGGCACATGAGAAGCATGCCTCATGGGCCAGATGACTAACACCCCGTTTTTCGGAACAATGGAACGGGAAAGTGACTTGTTGGAAATCATACATATTGATGTGTGTGGTCCGATGAGCATTGACGCGCGCGGTGCATATCGTTACTCTCTCACCTTCACCGATGATTTGAGTTGATATGGGTATATTTACTTAATGAAGCACAAGTCTGAGATGTTTGAAAAGTTCAAACAATATCATAGTGAAGTTGAGAATCATCATAACAAGAAGATTAAATTAATATGATTTGATCGAGGGGGAGAGTATTGATAACCCACAGGGGATCAGTTGTAGCCTCTTTCGACAAGTAAGAGTGTCGAACCCAACAAGAAGCTAAAGGTAGAACAAATATTCCCTCAAATTCTATCTACCATCGATACAACTCTACCCATGCTTAAATGTTTTCTTTACCTAGAACAAGTATGAAACTAGAAGTACTTTGTAGGTGTTGTGGGATAGGTTTGCAAGATAATAAAGAGCACGCAAATAAAAATTAGGGGCTGTTTAGATAAATAAACAATTAAGTTAGTATAGCGAGTGTGGAAAAGTGGTGGTAGGAGTTGCGGAATTGCTTGAGCAATTGACTACGTTACTAGACCGATAGCAAGTTTTATGTGGGAGGGGCCACTACTAGCATGTCATCCCTTACTTGGAATTCTATGCACTTACGATTGGAACTATTAGAAAGCATCCGCAACTACTAACGTTCATTAAGGTAAAACCCGACCATAGCATTAAGATATATTGGTCCCTCTTCAATCCCGTATGCATCAATTTCCATGCTAGGTTGAAGCTGTTGTCATCCTTGCCCTCCAATACTTTGTCCTATCAACATACAAATAACCCTATGGTGTGATCCACATGCACGCTCATATGATGGGCACCAAAGTACAGCAACATAACAACAAGCAAATTAAACCAATCATAGCAGTTCACTAATCACCGATAGGATAACAAAAATCTACTCAAACATCATAGGATGGCAACACATCATTGGATAATAATATGAAGCATAAAGCACCATGTTCAAGTAGAGGGTACAACGGGTTGCGGGGGAGTGGACCGCTGAATATAGATGAGGGAAGGTGATGAAGATGTTGGGGAAGATGACAGAGGTGTTGGTGTAGATCGTCGTCACATGATGATTGCCCCAGCAGCGTTTCGGCGCCACCGGGAGAGAGGGGGAGAGAGCCCCCTCCTTGTTCTTCTTCCTTGACCTCCCCCTAGATGGGAGGACGGTATCCCCTCCGGTCCATGGCCTCCAAGGTAGAGGAGGGGCGGGAACCCCTCTGAGATTGGATCTCTCTCTCTCTCTCTCTCTCTCTCTCTCTCTCTCTCTTTGTTTCCTTCTATTTCTACGTTCTTGATTCTGGCCTTTCATTGTTTCTTAAATTCCTGGAGATCTGTAACTCTGATTGGGCTGAAATTTTAACAGAATTTTTATCCGGCTATTAGCTTTCTTGCGGTGAAACAAGGGCACCAACCGCCTTATGGGGTGGCCACAAGCCTCCTGGCCACGCCCTAGGGAGGCCGGCGCACCTCTAGGGCTTGTGGGCCCCTCGGGCATCGTCTTGCATTGACTCCAATTCCCAGAAGTCACACATATTCCAAAAAAATCTCCGTAAGTTTTTATCTCATTTGGACTTCGTTTGGTATGGATATTCTGCGAAATAAAAAAACATGCAACAAACAGGAACTGGCACTGGGCACTGGATCAATATATTATTCCCAAAAAATGATATAAAATGTTTCCAAAAGTATATGAAAGTTGTAAAACATTGGCATGAATCAATAAAAAATTATAGATATGACGGAGACGTATCAGCGTCCCCAAGCTTAATTCCTGTTTGTCCTCGAGTAGGTAAATGATAAAAAGATATAATTTTATGTGGAATTCTATGTAGCATAATCTTGATCATATAATATAATCATGGCATGAATATTAAGACATGAGTGATTCAAAGCAATAGTCTATCATTTGACATTAAGACAATAATACTTCATGCATACTAATAAAGCAATCATGTCTTCTCAAAATAACATGGCCAAAGAAAGTTATCCCTACAAAATCATATAGTCTAGCTATGCTCCATCTTCATCACACAATGTATTTCATCATCCACAACCCCGATGACAAGCCAAGCAATTGTTACATAATTTTAAATATTCTCAAGACTTTTCAACTTTCATGCAATACATGAGCATGAGCCATGGATATATCACTATAGGTGGGATAGAATATGGTGGTTGTGAGGAGAAGACAAAAAGGAGAAAGTCTCACATCAACTAGGCAAATTAATGGGATATGGAGATGCCCATCAATTGATATAGATGCAAGTGAGTACGGATTGCCATGCAACGGATGCACTGGAGCTATAAGTGTATGAAATCTCACAAATGAAACTAAGTGGGAGTGCATCCAACTTGCTTGCTCATGAAGACCTTGGGCATTTGAGGAAGCCCATCATCATAATATACAAGCCAAGTTCTATAATGCAAAATTCCCACTAGTATATGAAAGTGATAACTCAAGAGACTCTCTATATGAAAAACATGGTGCTACTCTGAAGCACAAGTGTGGTAAAGGATAGTAACATTGCCCCTTCTATCTTTTTCTCTCATTTTTTCATTTTATTTCTTTATTTTTTTATTTTGGCCTCTTTGGCCTCTTTTTATTCTTGTAAGTCTGAAGTCTCATCCCGACTAGAGGGAATCATAGCCTCCATCATCCTTTCCTCACTGGGGCAATGCTCTAATAATGATGATCATCACACTTTTATTTACTTACAACTCGATAAAACTGATAGATGATGACTATAAGAATGCCTCTGGCAGTGTACTAGGATGTGCAATGATCTAGCATAACAAAGATATCAAAAAACGGACAAGCCATGAAAATATCATGCTAGCTATCTTCCGATCATGCAAAGCAATATGACAATGAACGCTCAAGTCATGTATATGATGATGATGATGGAAGTTGCATGGTAATATATCTCGGAATGGATATGGAAATGCCCTGATAGGTAGGTATGGTGGCTGTTTTGAGGAAGGTATAAGGATGGTTTTATGCACCGGCGAAAGTTGAGTGGCACGAGAGAGGCTAGCAATGGTGGAAGGGTGAGAGTGCGTATAATCCATGGACTCAACATTAGTCATAAAGAACTCACATACTTATTGCAAAAAATTATTAGCCATCGCTTTTCTATTTATCCATTTTAATTTCATCATTAAATAGAAACACTTTTGGATTTTTTTCATTGTATTGAAAGAATATTCAAAATGTAAATGATAAATTAATTAGAAAAAAATAGTTCTATAATTGCAAGTTATAAAAAAGAAGTTCCAACTCTTAAGTACTAATACGCATGCCCCTAGGGGGATAGATTGGTAGGTGTCGGAGTAATGGGCCACGGGTAGGCCAACCCGAGGCCCATGACCTTTCAAGACATCGAGGCAGGCTGCGCCCCTTAAGACCACAGGGCGAAGAGCCGCCTCCTGGGGAGTCTACGGCAAGGCGGCCGACTGCCCGCTGACGGCCGAGTCCCAGGGACGACTTCCAGAGAAGCCGACTTTGGGGAGTCGGCCGGAGACTCCAACAAACCGTGACCTCATCGAGGGGGACGGGGCATGGGCATGGCTATAATGAAGCCCACTCCCCGCCCCTTACCAAGGGCAGGCATGGCTACAGCGCGCCGTACTTGGGAAGATCTCCCCGCGGCGTGGCACTGTTGCCCAGCCGGCCCTGACATCAGCACCACTGTACCTGGTCCTGCGCCCACGACGGCTTGTCTGTACGGCCTGGAGGCAGCAGGGCCCACCAGCCAGCGAGACCTCGGGAGACGGCGGGAGCACCGCCAGTCGGACCCAACGGGAGTCGGCCCGGGGGAGTCGGCTGAGCCCTCCCCCGGGCCCACGCGCCATTAATCAAGAAGAGATGGGGAATGGCCACAGTGATCGCCCGCCAGGCGGCGGGGCTGTTGCCACGACCCCATGACCAAGCTTGCATCATCAGGAGCACGGCTACATAATCAGCAGCCGGCAAGACCCGCCCGCGGCGGACGCGGCCTATCGGCTCCGTACCAGACCAAGTCGTCGGGGCCCACCAGCCGGCGGGCCCCAGCAGTCGGCGGAGAAGTCGGAGGTCGGAGACACTGATGGCTGGGCCCGCGCCCAGTCACATTACCATTGTACCCCTAGGGGGTTGGCCTATATAAACCCCCAGGGCACCCATGCAAAGGGTTGGATCCCAGTAGTTCGATACCTCACTAGATAGAGGGAGAGAGCTAGCCTTGCCCTCTCCTACCACCATACACAGCTCAAGGAGCAACCGTGTAAATACTTGACCATAGTGATCATGCGGAGACCCCGCAGAGCAGCAGTAGGGGTATTATCTCCCCGGAGAGCCCCAAAGCTGGGTAAGATTCGCCGGCGTGCATGCCTTCGCCTCATCCCGTTTCCAGGCACCGGCGACGTTCTACTCACCCCCACCATGATAAGCCATCCGTTGGCATATGTCGCACCAAACCCCCGACATTTGGCGCCCACTGTGGGGCGTGGTGCACCGTCGTCCGAAGATCTGTTCTGGACGGGAACCCTTTTCCTCCCTGGTGAGCGTAGCCAGCCAGGCACGCCAGACGAAGTTCGCATCGACGCGCTGCGCGTCGTGGAGATCGCCTGCGCAGCCAGCTCCTTGGCCGAACTTGTCGGCGAGGTCCGCCTCTCCGACGAACCTGCGTCCGACGCAGGCGTAGGTGGCCCCGAAAACCTCCTCGCGGGCCTCCTCGATCAACTCCATGTTTCTGGCGAGCCTGTCGTAGACTTGGAGTCCGTAGGCTCCACCGACCCGATGCTGGTCGACTCCGACACCGCGTCGGTCGATGCTTTCCCCTCCAACATGGTGGTCTACGACGAAACTCTCCCCTACGGGGAGAGCGATGGGAGCACCGTCACTGAGGTGCTGGTCATCAGTCATGACGAGTTCCCTGGTGGAAGGGCGCCCGACTCACTCGACGCGGCGCTGCAAGACCTAGCTGCGCCCATTCCGGAAGATGCTGACGCAGAGACGTTAGAAGCGCACCGCCTTCAGCTTGTTGAAGGCGCGAAGAAGCTAGCCAGCGTGAGACGCTTGTCAGAAGCTTACCAGCGGGAGATGGATCGCGCCGTTGGTGGCTCGCCGGCTCCGGCAGGGCCCAGCCGCCTTGGCGCCGTTCAGCAGCGTGGCGTAGCCATCGCTAGCCTGTTTGGGGCTAGCCACCCTGTGTATGCCACGCCAGCGGAGAACATCCGAGCCGCCCAGGCAGCAGTGGATGAGCTGGACAATTTCGAGGGCGACGAGCGCCGCCTCATGATGGAGCGAGTCCAGCGGCTCCTCGACGCGGCCGCCGCGCAGAACGAGGTCGGCTGCCGCACGGAGGCGCCGTAGCGGCCAAACGACGACCCGCACCGAGATCAAGGCGCGACGTCTCGGACGCTGACTAGTGGTGCCCGAGGAAGAAAGGACAAGGAGCCGGCTGTCAGCCACAGTCGGACTCGGATTACCATAGAGCGCGACCGAGACGGCCGCCCGAGAGCAGTGGAACGACGGGACGACTGTCCGCCTCCCCCTTCCCGCAAGGAGAGGCGAGTCTCCCTGCCGCCTGTTGACCATCCAACTCTCGGTGACCGCCTTGGCCGCCGAGAGGGGGTCAGAGAGAATGACGCCCACCACCGGATCGACCGACTTCACCGGTCCCTGGCGCTGGAAGAAGAAGACGAGCTGGGTCCGCCTTGTTTCGGGCCCCGCATTCGGGACGAGCCCTTTCCTAGAGGGTTCACACTCCCAAGAGACATGCCCAAGTATACCGGCTCCGTGAAGCCGGAAGAGTGGCTAGTCGAGTACTCCATGGCTGTCAGCATAGCAAACGGCAACAAGCGTGTCGCCGTAAAGTACGTTCCGCTCATGCTCCAGGGCACGGCCCGGACATGGCTGAACAGCCTAAAGCCCCGCAGCATCGACAGCTGGGTCGACTTCACCGAAGCATTCGTTCGCAACTTCACCAGCACGTACAAGCTTCCTCCCAAGCCTCGCCATCTCTCCCTATGCGTGCATGGTCCTGATGAGTCGACTCGCGACTACCTCACGGCGTTGGGCTGAGCTCCGGAACTCCTGCGAGGGCGTGCACGAGGTGTAGGCCATCGAGTACTTCACAGCCGGGTGCCGAGAAGGCACCCTCCTCAAGCACAAGCTCCTCTGCGATGAGCCAAAAACCCTCGATGAGCTGCTGATCATAGCGGACAAGTACGCTACGGCCGACTCCTCCATGAAGACGGAAATTCGAATCAACACGACTGGCAAAGTAGCTCCTTAGGCTCCAAGAACTCCGGCAGCAGACGCCGGCCGGCGACAGCAGCAGGGCGACCACAAGCGCAAGGCCCCGCAGCCGGCTTCCAGTAGCCGGCTGGTCGCGACCGTCGAAGCCCAGCAGCCAGAAGAGCAGCCTCCACCCAAGCGACAGAAAGGCGGCAAGCCGAACTGGTTGTCGGCCTTCTCCTACGAGCAGACCTTGGATGGACCTTGCAAGTTCCACAGCGGCGCGAAGCCATCGAATCACACCACCCGGAAGTGCCACTAGCTCACCAGGATCGCCAAGGGAGACGGCCTCCTGCCACCCCCGCCTGCTGGGCAGCCGCCTCCGCCTCCGCCCCAGCAGCCGACAGTCAGGCCAGTCGGCGCAGTACAAGACGAGTACCCTGAAGAGCACGGAGCCTACGTGGTGTTCACTAGTGTGGCTAACGATCGACGCAACAGCGGCTGCAGCGACAAGAGGTGAACGCGGTAGCCTCAGAGACGCGAGAGTTCATGCACTGGTCAGAGAGGCCCATCAGCTGGAGGAGGGCTGACCACCCAGAAGTGATGCCGAGTCCGGGTTCCTACGCCTTGGTCCTGGATGCCACCTTTGCCACAGACAAACGGGCCGTGCATTTCTCACGAGTTCTGATAGATGGGGGCAGCAGCATCAACATCCTGTACAAGGACACCATGGAGAAGTTAGGAATCAAGCAGAGACAGCTTCAGAACAGCCGGACTGTGTTCCACAGCATTGTTCCTGGGCTTTCCTGTTCACTAATCGGCAAGATCCTGATTAGTGTCCTCTTTGGGGACAAAGATCACTTCCGAAGAGAGTCTGTTTGGTTTGAGGTGGTGGACCTTGAGAGCCCATACCATGCGCTACTTGGCCGGCCCGCCTTGGCCAAGTTCATGGCCGTCCCCCACTACGCCTACCTCAAGATGAAGATGCCCAGTTCTAGGGGAATTCTGACTGTGGCCGGCGACTACCGGAAGTCGTCCACTTGCGCGGCCGAGAGCAGTCGGCTGGCCGAGTCCCTGGTGATTGCGGCCGAGAAGCGACTCCTTGAGCAAGCTGTGGCGATGGCCGGCAAGCAGACGGAGATATCGCCCGACCCAAAGGAGTCGGGAGCCGAAGGTTCGTTCAAGCCGGCCAAAGAGACAAAGAAGATACCCTTGGATCCGGAACACCCAGAGAGGTATGCCGTCGTAGGTGCAAACCTCGACAGCAAATAGGAAGGCGAGCTCGTCGATTTCCTCCGTGAGAATCGGGACATCTTCGCATGTTCTCCCAAAGACATGCCAGGTGTGCCGACGGAATTCGCCGAGCACAAGTTACACGTCCGATCTGATGCAAAGCCGGTCAGGCAGCCCCTGCGCCGCTTATCAGAAGAGAAGAGAAGAGTTGTCGGAGAAGAGATAGCCCGACTCCTAGCAGCCGACTTCATTATGGAAGTTTTCTTCCCGGAGTGGTTGGCAAATCCGGTCCTGGTGCTAAAGAAGAACAAGCAATGGCGAATCTGTATTTACTACACGAGCCTCAACAAGGCCTGCCCCAAGGACCCGTTTTCTCTGCCGAGAATTGATCAGGTGATAGACTCCACGGCCGGATGCGAGTTGTTGAGTTTCTTGGATGCGTACTCAGGATATCACCAGATCAAGCTTAACCCAGCTGATAGATTGAAGACCGCCTTCATCACGCAGTTTGGAGCATTCTGCTACCTCACCATGATGTTCGGCTTGAGGAATGCCGGCGCCACCTTTCAGTGTTGCATGCAGAAGTGCCTCCTCAAGCAGCTCGGTAGGAGCGCCCATGTTTACGTGGACGACGTGGTGGTGAAGACGGAAAAGCGAGGAACATTGCTAGAAGACCTCAAGGAGACCTTTGAGAACCTGCGCCGGTTCTAGATCAAGCTCAACCCCGAGAAGTGTGTCTTCGGAGTACCAGTCGGCCAGCTGCTAGGTTGCCTGGTCTCTGAACGCGGCATAGAATGCAACCCAGTAAAATTCAAGGCCATCGAGAGAATGGAGGTACCTAGCCGACCGCTGGATGTGCAGAAGTTCACCGCCTGCTTGGCGTCCATCAGCCGATTCATCAGTCGGCTGGGCGAGAAAGCTCTCCCCTTATACCAACTCATGAAGAAGACCACTTTTTTCGAGTGGAACCATAAGGCGGATGAAGCTTTTCACCAGTTGAAGAAGATGCTGACTACTCCACCCGTCCTGGCGGCTCCAACTCCCAAGGAACCTATGCTCCTGTACATCGCCGCCACCAGTCGAGTAGTCAGCACAGTCATTGTAGTAGAGCGCAAGGAGGAAGGCAAGGTGCTACCTGTCCAGAGACCAGTATATTACCTGAGCGAGGTACTGTCGACCTCCAAGCAAAACTACCCCCACTACCAGAAGATGTGCTATGGCGTGCACTTTGCTACCAAGAAATTGAAGCCTTACTTTCAAGAACATCCAATCATGGTGGTCTGCACGGCTCCACTTGCCGAGATCATCGGCAGCCGTGATGCCTCTGGTCGAGTGGCCAAGTGGGCCACAGAGCTAGCTCCTTACACCATCTACTACCAGCCCCGCACCGCTATCAAATCACAAGCACTGGCCGACTTCCTCGTCGACTGGGCCGAGACCCAGTACCTGCCTCCAGCACCTGACTCCACCCATTGGCGGATGCACTTCGACGGCTCCAAGATGCGCACCGGCTTGGGAGCCGGCTGTCACATCCCTAGTTCTGGTATGACCTAGACCAGCTAGCCATTTGTGCATCATGTTTAAATTCCATTTAAATTTGAAATGGGGATTTGTGAAACCCTCAGAATCATTTCTGGAAATGACCCAGATAAAAATTGCTCCAAAGAGGTCCAAGAAAATGTTCATGTTGTTCTCTAAAAATATTGGACAGAGATGATAATCAAACCAATATTTTTAGGAGCTCATAAGTATTTATTTTGGGCATTTGGAATCAATGCAATAATTATTTGCTTTGGATATATAAATTTTATATATATATTATATGTCCAAAAATTGTGCCATTTGTTGAGGAGCTCTGGAATAATACCACTAGCCCCTAAAAAATTGGCATAATAAAATAAAATGGTTTAGTATTTTTATTAAACCAAACAAATGTCAGAAAAATAGGAAAGAAACAAAAACAGAAAGCTTACCTGGCGCTTACCTACAGCCATCTGGCGCCTCAGCCGACCCAGTGGTGCGGCCACTGGCCCAACCGCCAACCGTCGTCCTCCTGGCGACGACAGAAGGACAGGGGCACGCGCCGGCGCGCGCGGCCACGTGTCCGGCCGGGGCCATGTTCCCCGCCACCTCCTGCTTCTCCTCCTCGTCGTCTGGATGCCCCGCGCGATGCCACGCGCCACCCTGACCTCTCTCCCTCTCCCTCGCTCTCCCTCCTCCTCTGGTTCTCTTCCGCGCGACCGCCCAAGCACCACCGTCGCCGCCGCACACCATTGCCGCGGCCACCGCCCCCCCCCCTCGCCCTCTCTTTGAGTCCAGAAGCTCCGCCACGTCGACCTCCACCTCTCCGTCAAGCCACGCGCCTCGGGAGTCCCTAGAGAGCCGCCTCGCTGCCGTCTTCGTCTCCGGTCGCCGGAGATCGTCTTCGCCGCCCCGTCGTCTTCAACGCGTCCCCGAGCTCGCCGACCGCCTCGTCCAAACCACCGTGAGCTTCTACGCCATTCCCCTCTCTCCGTTTAGCCGCCTGCACGCTGTAGCCCCTTTCCCCGCCGTGGTCGTAGCTCCTCGCCGCCGTCTATGTCGCCGCCGTCGCCCTGGCCACCGCAGCCCGCAACCGAGCATGTCACCGTGCTCCTGGTGCCACGAGGGTGCCGCAGAGCCCCTCGGGTGGCCACCCCGTGCCCCACAGCCCGCTCCCGCTTGAAGCCCGTGCTCCGGCCGCCGCCCCGAGCTCCGCCCTGGCGAGCTCCGGCCGTCCCCGCCTCTCCCACTTGCTCCAAATGACGCGGACGAGGCTCAGCTCCTCGCCCGTGGTCTCCGACGCCCGAATGGTCGCCGGAGGGCGATTCTCGTGCCCTCCGCCGCGTTCGGCCTTGCCGGCGGCTAAACGCCGGCAGGTTTGACCGCGTCAACCCTGCTAATTAACCCCCCCCCCCTCTGTGGCATTGACAAGTGGGCCAGGCCCCTGCTAATTTTAGTTAGATGTTAATTAAACTTAATTAGCTGATGATACTGACATGTGGGCCCGAGGCCACTAACTAAACTAGATTAGTTAGTTTAGACACTGACATATGGGTCCCACTGGTCAGGTTTGACCTGGACCGACCCGTTGACTCGCTGACGTCATGCTGATGCAGTTATTCATTTTCTGTATTTAAGATTAATCAGGAAATTCCAGAAAATGATTCAAACTTCAAAAAATCATAGAAATTCAACCGTAGCTCGGATTGAAATAATTTATATATGAAAAATTATCAGAAAAATACAATCTTTCCATCTGTACCAGTTTCATGCATGACAAAACAACTTATACCTGCTGTATAGGTGAAAACATATAAATGGCATATATAAGAGCTTAATTTGGAGTTGCATTTGAACCCTTGGTTCAAATGGACTTCATTCAATTTGAATACTAGTTGCATTAGCTCAAACAGCATCACATCTTCATGCCATTTTCATGCATAATATTGTTGCATATGCTTGTGTATTGATTATTATCACCGTTCCTTCTCGATAGGTCCTGCTCCGGAAGTGTTCGAGAGTACCTATCAGTGAAGCAGTGCCCCCCTATTGATCTACCAGGCAAGCAACCCCCTTGTTCATTCTGATACAATCCCACTCTCTCGCTCCTGCTCTCTTTTATTGCATTAGGACAACAACGATTCAACTGCTACTTTATGCTGCGGTAGTTGAACCCATTCCTCTACATGACCTATCATTGCCACAGTAAATAGTTGAAACCCACTAGCATGTGTAGAAGTTGATTGAGCCATGTGTTGTTCCTACCATGCCATGCTTGCTATTGCTTAGAGTTGTGTCAGGTCTGATTCATCGGGAATGAATTGGAGTGGTACGATATGTTCTGGTGCTGAGAGTTAAGCGTGTGAACACGATTTGGTAAAGGTAGCGGTGAGAGGCCATGTAGGAGTACATGGTGGGTTGTCTCACTGGAACCATCCTTAAGCACTGAGTTCCGTGTATGTTGTCCAATGACTAGCTACTACCACACATTGGAATGCTTAAGTGCCCTCTCGACTTATTAGCCAACTTGATCTCTGTCCAGGAGTCGCAAATAGTTTCTGGTGTTTGTAGGTAGTGTTAGTAGTCTACCAAGTGGCACCCGGCCAGGTGGGCTTGGGACAGACTAGGCACAAGTGGCACGGTGTACCAAGCGTAGATCCATCCGGCGAGGTGGGCTTGGGAACCCTGCACATATCATTTGGGGCCGTGAGAGAGACCCTGGCCGGATCTCCTTGCGGATGGAACCCGAATAGGCAATAAACCTGGATTAGAGTCTTGTGTGGTTAGGCAGGTCATGGCCGACACCCTCGCCAGGCTTCCGCTTGAAGGTTGCCGAGAAACATGATGTGTATACGGTGATTAGTGGTGAGAGTGTGTGTGAAGAAGTACACCCCTGCAGGGTTAACATGATGTATTCGAATAGCCGGGTCCGCGGTTATGGACTTCTTGGATGCTTACGTGGTACATAGACAACTTAAAGTGGATACTCTAAAATGCTCAAGACAAGTGTGAGTGCTATGGATGGCCTTCTCGTCAGGAGATGAGGATGGATCCATAGTAATGTTTTGATGTTGTGATTAGTGGACTCGTGTGCGCTGCCTCATCTCAAAGAAGTTTCTCATTGTCGTAGAATAGGATAGCCATTGAGTCAAAGCTGGCTTGCTGCAACTAAACCCCACATTACCTTCTTGATACAAATGCATGTATGATAGGATCTGATGTAAGTCTTGCTGGGTACCTTTGTACTCACGTTTGCTTTATTTATGTTTTGCAGGTGAGACGTCTGTCTCACTAGTAGTACCGCTTGGACTTCGACGAGTAGCTTGTTACCTCAGCTACGATCTTGTACCTTGGAGGGACTTGTAGATAGTCAGGTTTCTTAGCCTTTTTCTTTTGTAGTTGTCTGTACTCAGACATGTAATGCTTCCATTGCTTGTATGCTCTGAATTATGGGTCATGTGACCCCTGTTTGTATTAATGCTATGTGGCTCTTCTGGGCCTTTATCTATATGAGTTGCATTATGTTGTGATGCCATGTTGTACAGCACATACTTGCATGTGATGCGTACGTGTGACGTGTATTGCTATGTGTGGGATCCGACAATCTAGTTGTTTATCCTTGGCAGCCTCACATATGGGGAAATGTAGTCTAGTGCTTCCTTGAGCCATAGTAGTCCGCTACAGCCCGGTTCACTGGAGTCCTGCTAGCCCAGCACTACTACTCAGGACACTCGACTGGCCGGCATGTGTTTCACTTCGTTCCTGTGTCTGTCCCTTCGGGGAAATGTCATGCGGTGACATCCGGAGTCCTGGTAGCCAGTGCTACAGCCCGGATTCACACGCTGTTGACCGACATGCTCGATGTGAATCATGTATGCCTGTCCCCATAGGTTAGTGCCGCTTTGGGTTCACGACTAGCCATGTCGGCCCGGGTTCTCTGTCATATGGATGCTAACGACACAATCATATACGTGAGCCAATAGGCGCAAACGGTCCCGGGCCAGGGTAAGACGACACCCGTGGGAATACCGTGCGTGAGGCCGCAAAATGATATGAGGTGTTACCGGCTAGATCGATGTGACTTGGAATCGGGGTCCCGACACCGGCGTCGTCCTCACCTCTCCCAAAGGCGACAAGCTCAAATATGCACTGCAAATCCATTTTGCCGCCTCCAACAATGTGGCCGAGTATGAGGCGCTCATTCACGGGCTCCGGCTTGCCAAAGAACTTGGCATCCGCCGGATTTTGTGTTATGGCGACTCGGACTTAGTGGTCCAGCAGTCGTCTGGCGACTGGGACGCAAAAGACGCAAACATGGCGAGCTACCGTTTCCTCGTGCAGCAACTCAGCGGGTATTTCGAAGGGTGCGAGTTCCTCCATGTGCCAAGAAACGACAACGACCAAGCAGACGCCTTGGCACGAATCGGCTCTACCCGCCAAGCAATACCATCTGGCGTCGCCCTTCAATGCCTCCTCAAGCTGTCTGTCAAGCCTTCACCAGAATCAGACTCCATCTTTGTGCTGGCTCCTCCGGAAGACGGTGGACCCGACTCCAGAGTTCCGGCAGTCGGAACGGGGACTTCGGCGGGCGACTCCAAAGCTGCCACAGTCGAGCCCGGCCCGGGGACTGCGGTGACGGACTTGAAGATTCCAGAACTCGGCCCAAGGACCGAGCCAGTCAGCCTGGGGACTTCATCAGCCCAACAAGTGGTTGTTGACTCCAGCCCGCCGCCTCCCAGCCCAGCCGCCCTCGTCCAAGTCACAGTTCTGATAGTCGACAAAATAGCAGCACCCTCATGGGCCCAGCACATCCTCAAATTTCTGGTGAACAAAGAGCTACCAACTGATGAGACCTCAGCTCGGCAAGTACAACACCGGGCAGCAGCCTATACCATAATCAACAGAGAGTTGGTCAGGCGCAGCGTCACTGGTGTCTACCAGCGCTGCGTAGAGCCAGAGCAAGGCTAGGCAATCCTCAAAGACATCCATCAAGGCGAATGTGGCCACCATGCGGCTTCAAGAGCACTCGTCGCCAAAGCCTTTTGGCACGGTTTCTTTTGGCCGACTGCCTTGGAAGAGGCCAAGGAGTTGGTCCAAAAATGCAAAGGGTGCCAGAAGTTTAGCTCCAAGCCGCACGAGTCGGCTTCCGCGCTCAAGACCATCCCCATTGCTTGGCCTTTCGCAGTTTGGGTCTAGACATGGTGGGACCATTCAAAACAGCACGAGGTGGTCTGACTCACCTACTTGTCGCAGTGGACAAGTTCACCAAGTGGGTGGAAGTAAAGCCAATTAAGAAACTGAACGGTCCAACTACCGTGACCTTCATCACTGATATTACAATTCGGTACGGCATACCACACAGCATCATCACCGACAACGGCACAAATTTTGCCAAAGGCGCCTTGGCCCGTTTCTACACAACACAGGGCATCAGACTGGACCTAGCGTCCTTCTTCCACCCACAGTCAAACGGCCAAGTGGAGCGAGCAAACGGCCTCATCCTGTCCGGCATCAAGCCTCGGTTGATCGAGCCTCTGGAGCGCTCGGCTGGCTGCTAGCTCGACGAGCTGCCAGCCGTCCTCTGGAGTCTGCGCACGACTCCAAACAAGTCAACTAGCTTCACGCCCTTCTTCCTCGTCTACAGTGCCGAAGCCGTCATCCCAACGGACATAGAGTTCGACTCCCCACGAGTCACCATGTACACCAAGGAGGAAGCAGAAGAAGCACTACAAGATGACGTCGATCTGCTGGAAGAGGGCCGGCTGTTGGCACTCAGCCGGTCCAGCATCTACCAGCAGAGCCTGCGCCGATACCACAACAGGAAGGTCAGGCCAAGATCTTTCCAAGAAGGCGACCTTGTACTCCGGCTGACCCAGCGAACAGCCGGCCAGCACAAGCTGTCGCCGCCTTGGGAAGGCCCTTTCATCATCAGCAAAGTACTAGGCAACGACTCCTACTACCTAATCGATGCTCAGAAGCCCCGAGCACGCAAGAGGGACGACTCCGGCAAGGAGACAGAGCGGCCATGGAATGCAAATCTTCTCCGAAGATTTTACAGTTGATGCAGTATGTACCACGCTACCCTTTGTATTAAAGTACCAAGACTTTGGGCCCCCCGAGACGAGCTCGGGGACTGCCCGCTTTTGTCTATATGATAAAAATTATGCCTACAAGTATGTTACTCTTTGTCATGCCGCTTGGCACCGGGCTCGACAGGTCGGCCCGGGGACTTGCCGCCTTGCACTATGAAATGCTTCCTGTAGCCGGACAAGTAGTGTGTAACATCTAAGCTGTCTTCTGTCAGAAGCCGCAGCTCGCAGAGCGACTGTACGGTGGGCAAAGGTAAGGTAGAATGGGTGATCGCACGAAAAATGGCTAGGGACTCAAAGCATAAAACATAGCTCAAGACGGCTTCCAAGCCCTTCTCGCAAACTGACTCTCGGACAGTCAGATTGTTGTTTTCTATCCAACTTGCTCAAACAATCTTAAAATCGGCTAAGTACTTGCTTTCCCAAAGTAGCCTAGCACTTGATCCAGCAAAAGTCTGCAGAGCGGCTGTCCGATTGGCAAGGCAGGCAACTAGGAGAAAGCGGCAAAGGAAAACAACCAAAAGAACAATGAGCAAGAAAAGATAGACATATATATATAACACAGGCCCTTGGCCGAATTGTCAAGCAGAGGTTCAGAATACACCCCGCGGGTGGAATTGTGCGAATTAACAAGTTCTTCAAAAGACTACTGAAGCATATAAAACAAAAGACACAGCAGCAGCTTAGGAGGCGGCAGACGGAGTCGGGGGGGTCGGAGGAGGCGCCAGCGTCAGTCGTCGGGGCGGTCTGCCGGCTAGTCTCGGCTTGATTGCCTCCGGCAGCAGTCGGATCGGTCGCACGTGGCTCGTTGCTGGAGGCGCGGTCGGGCTGAAGCTGGCCGTCTGCTCCATCTTTTGGTGCCTCCGCCTCGCCCTCATCCTCCGCCTCGTCCTCCTCCTCGACGCTGGTGCCGATCACCTCCGCCGAGTCTTCGCTGTAGTCTGGGTTCATCCCAAACCACTCCGGCGGGAGCTCCTCGCCGTCTTCAGACCGCTCGGGGACGAAGATGCTCGTGTCGGTGTACTCGGTGATTGCCGCAGCATGCTTGACGAGGGCGTCTTCCGCAACCGCCAGCTCCGGCTGGGCCTCCGACCGAAGCGTGGCCAACCGGTCTAGATCCAGCCCCGGGTACCACGCCTTGACGAACTCCAAGGCCCGACGCGCTCCAACCCGGGCCGAAGAGCCCTTCCAGGCCTCGAGGCGACTAGCCGCGATCTCCAACCAGTTGGCCGTCAGGCTGGGGGTGCGCGGAGCCTGCATGTCCGGCCAAAGGGTGGAGATCACCTAGGCGCCGACGCGCTGAAGCTGGCGCAGCATCCGGTGAGCCGGCCGGAGACGAGTCTCGATACTCAAGATGTGCTCATCAAGAGTTCGGGGGGCATCGGCGGCGATCTCTGCGCCCTTCGCCCTCCGACTTGCACGATCGGCCTCGATGGCTTGGATAGCGGCCTGAGACTACCCAGGGAAGAAGTCTGCAAAAGACACGAAGAAACAAAAAAGCGAGTCAAAAACCAGGAGTCGGCATGACCTAGGTCGGCGGCTCAAAGAAAGAAAACAAAGAGACTCACCATCAACGATGTCTTCGATCTCGTGGAAGCCGGAGGACAGCATCGCCTCCTTGTCAGACCAGGAAGAGCGCTCGCTCGCGAACTCGGCCAGGAGGGCGGCCTCCGTCTCCTCCGCCTCCCTCTGCGACTTTGTGAGCAGCCCCTTCTACTCTGCCAACTGAGTGGTCAGCAGATCGCGCTCCGCGGCCAGCTTGCCGCACTCCTCCCCTTTGGCGAGCAAGACGGAGTTGGCTTCGCTCATCTGCTATTGAAGAGCAGCGTTGGCCCCTGAAGGAAAGAAAGAAAGACAGCAGTCGTCAATAAAGTAGGTCGCCGGGGAGATCCAGCCCGACTGCTCAGCAGTCGGCCTGAATCTCGGGGACTACAGCCCGCGGGTGCGCTAGCGCGCCCCCGTAGAGAAGAGAAAAAGGAGAAGGACTTACTCCATCTCTTCGCCAAGTCGGCAGTCCGCTTGCCCAACTCTTCAACATTACGGTTGAAGGCGGTGACGCGGAGGTTGTGGTAGTCATGCAACAAGCATTTCAGACAAAGTTTGTACCCAGAAGTTCATCAAATTGGAGTTCCGGACCGCCTACTCAGCAGCCGACCTGAAACTCGGGGACTACACCCAGTGGGTGCGCTGGCGCGCCCCCACAGAGAGGAACAAGAAAAATAAAGGCCCAAAGAAAAGACATACCCGGACGGCCGCCCGCGACCCCAGGAACGGCTTGGTGCAGCTCTGGAGGGTGTCGCCCTCAGCGCGGAGCTTCGCCTGGACGTCCAGGAGCGCCCGGTTCAGCGGCCCTGTGCCGCCTCCCCGCACCCACCTAACAGGTGCGGCGCTCGTCCCCTCGGCGTCTGGAGCCGTAGAGCTGGCGGTGCCGGCCTCCAGGGGCTGGGGTGCCGAAGTCGCCTTCTCTAGACGACAGCGCGCTGGCGAGCCGACCTAGAGGAGTAGCCTCGCCGCGGCCTCTTCTTCGATCGGTGGCACCGGAGGGTCCGCTGGATGCTCGCCTCGCACGCCTTCAGACGGCGGCGGAGGCAGCGGTGGAACGTTCGCGCCCGGAGTAGAGGGCTCGCCGCCTTCCCTCTCCTCAACGAGGTTTCCTCAGCCTGCTACTTCGCCGCGGCGACGGCTTCGGCCTCCACTAGTTTTTTCTTGGCGGAGGCCTCCGCCCTATCGGCCTCCGCCTTCTCCAGGCGGAGGGCTTCTTCTTCATTGCGCTTCTCCTGCGCATTCCGCTCCATCGCCTCCCGGAGGTCGGCAGCGGGGTCTATCCGTCGAGTGGTGGCGGGCGTCTCCGCTGACCCCATGACGAAGGCGGCGGCGACCCGCTCAAGAGAGAGGGGAGCCCTGAAGAAAGAAGGGCGAGCAGAGACTCGGAAAAAACACGAAGAAAGAATAAACTTTGGAGTCAGAATACTTACGCGGAGACCAACAGCGGCTTCTTCACTTACTTACGGAAGCGGATGGCCTTCGCGGCTGCCTCGTCATGCCGGGTCGCCGCAGCGGAGCCCTTGGGCTTCTTCGGCCGGCTGCCAAACAAAGTCGGCGCAGCCCAGTGCTTCTTCCCGCCGCCTGGAGCGCCCGACGCGGCAGAAGAGCCCGCGCCCGGCTGACTAGCTCCTGGCCGATGGTGAGGGGCGACTCCTCCCTCGGCGTCGTCTTTAGGCCAGTCGGCAAAGGTAGCCGAGGGCCTGAAGTCGCCTGTCGTTACTCCTCCTCCCTCGGCGTCGTCTTCCAGAGCCGCCGCCCCCAGATCGGGGTCATCGACGTCGCTCTCCGCCCGATCGGTGGTGAACTCATGGGCCGGCCCCGAGGTGTCGGCTGGTGGGTGAAGAAGGGGATTCTAACCAAAAAGCAGACTGATTAAAACAAGACTCGGCAAGAAGAAGACAATCTAAAGAAAAGAAAGGCGACTCACCACGGGCGGGGGGTTGGCGCGGGAGTATGGCTCCTTGCCGAATCGCCAGTCCTTCGGGAGCCTGCTGTCCGAGAGGTAGTTCACCATCAGGGCTACCTCTTCGTGAGGCATGTCCTTGGTGCACATCCGACTCGGGTCGCGGCCCCCGCTCATCTGGCATATCAGGTGAGGGCAGCCTTGGAGTGGAAGAACTCGGCACGAGACGAAGGCGGCCAGCAGGTTCGGGCCAGTCAGACCCTCCGACTGCGTCAGCAGTCGGAGTCGCGTGATGGCGCCGGCTCCCGCAGGTGTCAGCGACCTGGCCCGGTACGACCAGTTGGGCAGTCTGCCAGCCGGCGGGCCGGCTTCGAAAGCCGGCAGATTAACCCAGTCGCCCCTCGTGGCGACGTTCCTGACGTAGAAGTAGGACCGCTGCCACATCTTCACCGACTTCAGCAGCGAGATGGAGGGGAAGTGGTTGTCGGCTCCTATCCTTCGCACGGCGATGAAGGCGCCGCACTGAGCCGGCACGCCCGCGGCCTGGGTGCCAAGCTTGGAGAAGAAGAACTCCCCCCAGAGCTCGAGGGTGGGGAGGACTCCAAGGAAGCCCTCGCACAGAGCCACGAAGGCGGACAGCAGCACCACTATGTTGGGGGTGAGGTGGTGCGGCTGGAGTCCGTAAAACTCCATGAACGACCGGAAGAAGCTGCTTGCCGGCAGCCCCAGCCCGCGCAGGCAGTGCGAGCGGAAGATGACCCACTCGCCCTCCCGTGGGGCGGGGGAAATCTCCCCCTCCGGCTCGAGACGCACCTGCACGCGATCCTCGTCGAGAAGCCGACGGGTCCGGCAGAGGAACTCGATATGGTCTTCGTGGACCTCGGAGCCGTCCCAGGTGCCGGAGCACACTGGGGGAGGCGCGGCAGCGGAGCAAGAGCTCATCGCGAAGCTGTCGCCGCGGCATTCGCCGGAGCTTGGGCGTGCGGCAAGGCGAAGAAGAGAAGAGGAAGCAGGAGAGCGAGGAGCTGCGAGGAGGAAGAAGCGAGGGGTAGTGGGAAGGAGGGGCGCGCGTGCCCCCCTCTTCCCCCTACTTATAGTCCTATGGGCTGCGAAGCCGAGGGGGCGGACGTTCACGGGAATCCCAACCGCCCGCCAGGGCCGCAGCGGATCTGCTCGGGCACCGAGGCACGGTAGTGGCGGGCCCCGCCAATGGGCCTGTCCTGTCGCGCGCGTGGGATGGCAGAACGGCCTGGCCACATGCCCTCGTGTGACAGGCCAGGAACGGGCGGCGACCTGGAAGCTTAGCTAGCACGCCACTTGAAATCCCGCCACGACATTCGAACTACTGAGCAAGTCAGAATTGAGTGAGTCCGAGTTGGGCGAGTCCGACTCCTTCTAGTCAGCCCGGCGGAAGTCAATCAAGACCATGTGTTGCGCCCAGAAAGAGAAACTGCTGAGGCTTCTCGGCCGATCGTCCGCGGCGCCTCACCAGCTTCGGGGACTACTATCGGAGTAATGGGCCACGGGTAGGCCAACCCGAGGCCCACGACCTTTCAAGACATCGGGGCAGGCTGTGCCCCTTAAGACCACAGGGCGAAGAGCCGCCTCGTGGGGAGTCTATGGCAAGGCGGCTGACTGCCCGCTCATGGCTGAGTCCCAGGGACGACTTCCAGAGAAGCCGGCTTTGGGGAGTCGGCCGGCGACTCCAACAAACCGTGACCTCATCGAGGGGGACGGGGCAGGGGCGTGGCTACAATGAAGCCCACTCCCCGCCCCTTACCAAGGGCAGACATGGCTACATCGTGCCGTACTTGGGAAGATCTCCCCGTGGCATGGCACTATTGCCCAGCCGGCCCTGACATCAGCACCACTGTACCTGGTCGTGCGCCCACGACGACTTGTCTGTACGGCCTGGAGGCAGCAGGGCCCACCAGCCAGCGAGACCTCGGGAGACGGCGGGAGCACCGCCAATCGGACCCAATGGGAGTCGGCCTAGGGGAGTTGGTCGAGCCCTCCCCCGGGCCCACGCGCTATTAATCAAGAAGAGATGGGGAGTGGCCGCGGTGATCGCCCGCCGGGCGGCGGGGCTGTTGCCACGACCCCATGACCAAGCTTGCATCATCAGGAGCACGGCTACAGTAATCAGCAGCCGGCAAGACCCGCTCGTGGCGGACGCGGCCTGTCGGCTCTGTACCAGACCAGTCGGCAGGGCCCACCAGCCGGTGAGCCCCAGTAGTCGGTGGAGAAGTCAGAGGTCGGAGACACTGACGGCTAGGCCCGCGCCCAGTCACATTACCATTGTACCCCTGGCGGGTAGGCCTATATAAACCCCCCAGGGCACCCATGCAAAGGGTTGGATCCCAGTAGTTCGATACCTCACCAGATAGAGGGAGAGAGCTAGCCTTGCCCGCTCCTACCACCATACACAGCTCAAGGAGCAACCGTGTAAATACTTGACCATAGTGATCATGCGGAGACCCCGCAGAGCAGCAGTAGGGGTATTATCTCCCTGGAGAGCCCCGAAGCTGGGTAAGATTCGCTAGCGTGCATGCCTTCGCCTCATCCCGTTTCCAGGCACCGACGACGTTCTACTCGCCCCCACCATGATAAGCCATCCATTGGCATATGTCGCACCAAACCCCCAACAGTAGGAAAATACCATCGCTCGTCCCCGATCGCCACTCATAAGGAAGACAATCAAAAATAAATCATGCTCTGATTTCATCACATAACGGTTCACCGTACTTGCATGCTTCGGGAATCACAAACCTTAACACAAGTATTTCTACCAATCAATAATTACTCAGTAGCATGACTCTAATATCACCATCTTTATATCGCAAAATTATTGCAAGGAATCAAACATATCATTGATACGTCTCCAACGTATCTATAATTGTTTATTGTTCCATGTTGTTATATTATTAATAATTGATGTTTTATAATCATTTTATAGTCATTTTATATCATTTTTGGTACTAATCTATTCACATAGTCCCAACTGCCAGTTGTTGTTTTCCCATGTTTTTTACATAACAGAACATTAATATCAAACGGAGTCCAAATGCCACCAAACTTTACGGAGAATTTTTATGGTCCATAAGGAACACAACGGGCCCTGGCTGCGCCTGGGGGTGCCCCGAGGGAGGCACAACCCACCAGGGTGCGCCAGGAGGCCCAGGCGCGCCCTGGTGGGTTGTGCCCACCTCGGGTGCCCCTGGACCGCCTCTTTGCTCTATAGTTCCCCAATATTCCCAAAACCCTAGGGGAGTCGATGAAATATTGATCCAGCCGCTGCAGAGTCCAGAACCACCAGATCCAATCTAGAGACCATCTCGGATGGGGTTCACCACCTCCATTGGTGCCTCTCCAATGATGCGTGAGTAGTTCTTTGTAGACCTTCGGTTCCATAGTTAGTAGCTAGATGGATTCCTCTCTCTCTTGATTCTCAATACAATGGTCTCTTGGAGATCCATATGGTGTAACTCTTTTTGCGGTGTGTTTGTTGGGATCAGATCTATGTTTTTATATCCATGAAACTATTTGAGTTTCTTTGATCTCTTTTATGCATGATCTCTTATAGCCTCGTATTTCTTCTCCGATATTTGGGTTTTGTTTGGCCAACTTAATCTATTTATCTTGCAATGGGAAGAGGTGCTTTGTAGTGGGTTTGATCTTACGGTGCTTGATCCCAGTGACAGAAAGGGAACCGACACGTATGTATCGTTGCTACTAAGGATAAAACGATGGGGTCTATCTCTACATAGATAGATCTTGTCTACATCATGTCATCGTTCTTATTGCATTACTCCTTTTCTCCATGAACTTAATACACTAGATGCATGCTGGATAGTGATCGATGTGTGGAGTAATAGTAGTAGATGCACGCATGAGTCGATCTACTAATCTTGGATGTGATGCCTATGTAATGATCATTGCCTGGATATCGTCGTGAGTATTTGAAGTTCTATCAATTGCCCAACAGTAATTTGTTCACCCACTGCTTTGCTATTTTTCTCGAGAGAAGCCACTAGTGAAACCTACGTCCCCCGGGTCTCTTTCTCATATTATTTGCCTTTCCGATATACTCATATTTGCATTTATTTTAAGAGCTATTAATCCAAAAATACTTTGCTGAACTTTATTTTATTTTCGATCTATTTATCCAATCTATTACAATTTTTTCCCATCACACATGAATTTCTGGCACCGTACCAGAAAGGGATTGACAACCCCTTTAACACGCCGGGTTGCGAGGATTTGTTATCTGTGTGCAAGGACTGTTTACGTTGTGTTGCTTGGTTCTCCTACTGGTTCGATAACCTTGGTTTCATATCTGAGGTAAATACCTACCACCGATGTGCTGCATCATCCCTTCCTCTTTGGGGTAATACCAACGTAGCTTCAAGCGACATTTTCAGGTCTGAGCGGATTTATCACAAGGAGGAAGGGGATTTAAACAATGTATGGGAACAAAAGGTGGGCACGGGTGATCAATCTGCTCTTCCTCCTTGTGTTCTTCCCTCTCCTCCTCATCTTTTTCATCTAATGAGCTCACAGTGTCATCAATTTCTTCTTCCATAGATTCCTGTAAAATATCAGTCTCTTCTTGGACAGCGGAGACTTTCTCAATAAACTCATTAATATCAGCATTATATTCATAATTTTCATAGCAATATTTAAGTATGGCATAATTTTTAGGTCTGTAAACAGCATCATCAAAATTTTCACACTTTTCAAACAAAGATTCAATTTCATAAGCACCCTTAAAAGCAATAAATTCTTCTATTTGTTCCACATCATAGTAATAATATATACCATTAGCATAAGAAGCCAATGTTTTATTATCATTGAATTTACATGAAAAGAGAAGGTGTGGAGCCTTCATCCTAGAGCAACATGTATAATCATATCTCCAGCATAAATTCCAAGCATACAAATGCAACATATGAATTTGATCCCATAACAGTTTCCCTTTTAGAGTCAGGTGATAATCCGTAGAGTATTCATGTTGATCCAACGTGTCTCCCATTATCAAGTTGAACAGGGATTTCTCCGGATTATCAAAGAAGTGTTTAATACTTTCCACATAGCGCATCGAGGGTATTAGGAGGTTCCCCATCTCCATGATTAGCAAGTACACCTAATTTTTCAGTATTTCCTGTTTCATATCCATAACTAAAGATAGAGAACAACTTAGAATGGAAAATAAAAACTACTTAGTGATAAAGCAAACAAGCACACACGAGAATATTCACCCCACTCTATTGCTCCCCGGCAACGACACCGGAAAAAGGTCTTGATAACCCACAAGTATAGGGGATCAGTTGTAGCCTCCTTCGATAAGTAAGAGTGTCAAACCCAACAAGAAGCTAAAGGTAGAACAATTATTCCCTCAAGTTCCATCGACCACCAATACAACTCTACGCACGCTTAACGTTCTCTTTACCTAGAACAAGTATGAAACTAGAAGTACTTTGTAGGTGTTGCGGCATAGGTTTGCAAGATAATAAAGACAACATAAATAAAAACTAGGGGCTGTTTAGATAAATAAACAATTAAGTTAGTATAGCGAGTTTGGAAAAGTGGTGGTAGGAGTTGTGGAATTGCCCCTAAGCAATTGACTGCGTTACTAGACCGATAGCAAGTTTTATGTGGGAGGGGCCACTGCTAGCATGTCATCCCTTACATGGAATGCTAGGCACTTATGGTTGGAACTACTAGCAAGCATCCTCAACTACTAACGTTCATTAAGGTAAAACCCAACCATAGCATTAAGATATATTGGCCCCCCTTCAATCCTGTATCCATCAATATCTATGCTAGGCGAAAGCTGTTGTCACCCTTGCCCTCCAATACATAGTCCTATCAACATAAAACTAACCCTAGGGTGTGACCTACATGCACGCTCATATGATGGGCACCAAAGGACAACAACATAATGGTACTTCTTGAGCTTGTGTTGGATTTTCCCTTGAAGAGGAAAGGGTGACACAACAAAGTAGAGATAAGTATTTCCCTCAGTTAGAGAACTAAGATATCAATCCAGTAGGATACCATGCACAAATTACCAATACCTGGATAAACAATCAAACAACTTGCACCCAATGGGATAAAGGGGTTGTCAATCCCTTCACGGTTACTTGCAAAAGTGAGATCTGATAGAGATAGATAAAACTAAACAAAAGATAAAGTAAATATTTTTGGGTTTTTTGGTTTATAGATCGGTAAGTAAACGATTGCAAAATAGTAGACCGGAAACTTTTATGATGGAAAATATAATATCGGAAACTTATATGATGGAAAATAGACCCCCGGGGCATAGGTTTCACTAGAGGCTTCTCTCAAGATAGCGAATAATACAGTGGGTGAACAAATTACTGTCGAGCAATTGATAGAAAAGCGAAAAGTTATGACGATATCAAAGTCAATGATTATGAAATATAGGCATCACGTCCATGTCAAGTAGACCGAAATGATTCTGCATCTACTACTATTACTCCACACATCGACCGACTCCTGCCTGCAGCTAGAGTATTAAGTTCATGAAGAACAGAGTAACGCATTAAGTAAGATGACATTATGTAGAGGAATAAACTCAAGCAATATGATGTAAACCCCATCTTTTTATCCTCGATGGAAATACAACAATACGTGTCTTGATACCCCTACTGTCACTGGGAAAGGACACCGCAAGATTGAACCCGAAGCTAAGCACTTCTCCCATTGCAAGGAAAACCAATCTAGTTGGCCAAACCAAACAGATAGTTCGAAGAGAATTACAAAGATATAAAATCATCCATATAAGAATTCAGAGAAGATTCAAAAAATATTCATAGATAAGTTGATCATAAATCCACAATTCATCGGATCTCGACAAACACACCGCAAAAGAATATTACATCAGATGGATCTCCAAGAACATCGAGAAGAACATGGTATTGAGAATCAAAGAGAGAGAAGAAGCCATCTAGCTATTGGCTATGGACCCGTAGGTCTGAGGTAAACTACTCACGCTTCATCAGAAATGTAATAGAGTTGATGTAGAAGCCCTTCGTGATCCAATCCCCCTCCAGCATGATGCTAGAAAAGGCCCCTATATCAGATCTCGCGGGAAAAGAAGGTTGCGGCAGTGGAAAAGTGTTTTTGTGGATAGTTCTGGTGGTTTGGGAATATATGTGAATATATAGGACAAAGAATTAGGTCAGGGGGTGTTGGAGTGGGCCACAAGGCAGGGGCGTGCCCCTGTGGCTTGTCGTCTACTCCAAGGTCTTCTGACTTGGAGTCCAAGTCCAACAGGTGTCTTCTAATCCAAGAAAAATCATCGTGAAGATTTTATTCCGTTTGGACTCCTTTTGGTATTCCTTTTCCGCGAAACTCAAAAACAAGGAAAAAACAGAAACTGGCACTGGGCTCTAGGTTAATAAGTTAGTCCCAAAAATAATATAAAATAACATATTAATGCATATAAAACATCCAAAATAGATAATATAATAGCATGGAACAATCAAAAATTATAGATACGTTGGAGATGTATCAAATAACCATAAGCAAATTAAACCAATCATAGCAATTCACCAATAACTAGTAGGACAACAAAAATCTACTAAAACATCATAGGATGGCAACACACCGTTGGATAATAATATGAAGCATAAAGCACCATGTTCAAGTAGAGGGTACAGAGGGTCGCAGGAGAGTGGACCGTTGAATATATATGAGGGAAGGTGATAAAGATGTTGGGGAAAATGATGGAGGTGTTGGTGTAGATTGCTGTCACATGATGATTGTCCCGGCAGCGTTCCGACGCCACCTGGAGAGAGGGGGAGAGAGCCCCCTTCTTCTTCTTCTTCTTCCTTGACATCCCCCTAGATGGGAGGAGGGTTTCCCCTCTGGTCCATGGCCCCCATGGCGGCGGAGGGGTGGGAGCCCCTACGAGATTGGATCTCTCTCCCTGTTTCCTTCTGTTTCTGCGTTCTTGATTCTAGCATTTTGATACGTCTCCAACGTATCTATAATTTTTGATTGTTCCATGCTATTATATTATTCATCTTGGATGTTTTATATGCATTAATATGCAATTTTATATTATTTTTGGGACTAACCTATTAACCTAGAGCCCAATGCCAGTTTCTATTTTTTTCCATGTTTTTGAGTTTTATAGAAAAGGAATATCAACCGGAGTCCAAATGAGCTGAAAATTTACGATTATTTTTTTATGGGCCACAAGAAGCCCCCAAAGAAAAAGAATTGGGCCAGAAGAGTCACGTGGAAACGACAAGGGTGGAGGGCGCGCCCACCCCCCTAGGGAGCGGCCCTCTACCTTGTCGCTGCCCCGTGGACCCCCTGAAGTGACCAACGCCAAAAATTCCTATAAATCCAGAAACCCTCAGAAAGAAACCTAGATCGGGAGTTTCGCCGCCGCAAGCCTTTGTTGCGATGAAAAACCACTCGGGAGCCCGTTCTAGCACCCTACCAGAGGGGGAAACCATCACCGATGGCCATCTTCATCATCCTGGCGGTCCCCATGACGAGGAGGGAGTAGTTCACCATCGGGGCCGAGGGTATGTACCAGTAGCTATGTGTTTGATCTCTCTCTCTCTCTCTTTCTCTCTCTCTCTCTCTCTCTCTCTCTCGTGTTCTTGATTTGGTATGATCTTGATGTACCGCAATCTTTGTTATTATAGTTGAATCATATGGTATTTCTTCACCTCTATCTTCTTGTGATGAATTGAGTTTTACCTTTGAGGTTTCACTATTATCGGATCGGATACTATTATGGATTTGACAACACTAGATGTATGTCTTGCGTGGGATACTCGTGGTAACAATGGGGTGTTCTATTGATTAACTTGATGTTTTGGCACTCAACTCGCGGATTCCCGAGGTGACATTGGGGTAATCTATGCATAGGGGTTGATGCACGTTTTTGTCCCTATTTCTCCGGTAGGAATATTGGGTCCCTCTTTGAGGTTCTTTATGTTGGATTGAATATTATGAATCTGAAGTTGTTTGATGCATATCGTATAATTGACCCACGGATACTCGTGGTGACATTGGAGTATCTAGGTGACATTAGGGTTGATTGATGTGTGTCATATGGTGTTATTTTACTATGAAATCTAGGGTTGTTTGTGACACTTATAGGAATAGCTCAATGGATTGACCGAAAGAATAACTAGGTGGTTTCATACCCTACAAGCAATTTCATCTTATGTTCTCCGTGATAGGAACTTTGGAGTGACTTTTTTCGCACGTTGAGGGATTGCCATATGATCTAATTATGTTATCATTGTTGAGAGAACTTGCACTAGTGAAAGCATGAACCGTAGGCCTTGTTTTCAACCATTGCAATACCATTTTTGCTCACTTTTACCACCACTTACCTTGTTATTTTTATATTTTTAGATTACGAAAACCTATATCTACTATCCATATTGCACTTGTATCACCATCTCTTAGCCGAACTAGTGCACCTATACAATTTACCATTGTATTAGACTATTAGGTGTGTTGGGGACACAAGAGACTCTTTGTTATTTGGTTGCAGGTTTGTTTGAGAGAGACCATGTGCATGCTACGCCTCCCACGGACTGATAAATCTTAGGTCATCTACTTGAGGGAACTTTGCTACTGCCTACAAAACTCTGCACTTGGAGGCCCAACAATGTCTACAAGAAGAAATGTTGCGTGGTAGACATCAAACTCTTTTCTGGCGCCGTTGTCGGGGAGGTGAGTGCTTGAAGGTATATCTTTAGATATTGCAATCAAATCTTTTAGTTTCTTGTTTTATCGCTAGTTTAGTTTATAAAAGAAAATTACAAAAAATGGAATTGAGGTTTCCTCATATGCTTCATCTTTTTAATGTCTTTCGTGAAAATGATGGAAAGGAAAATTGTGCTCAAGTGCTAGAAGAAGAATGTATTAAAATATTTGGCACTAAATCTTTGAATGATGAGCATGATTGCTATGTTGTTAGTATGAATTCTTTGAATATCCATGATGCTAATGATATTCAAAGCTACAAGCTTAGGGATGCTATGTTTGATGAACATGATATTTTTAGTCCCCCAAGTTTTTATAAACAAATTTATTTAGATGGTAGCATGCCCCATATTTATGATGATTATTTGATGCAAGTGGGTTTGGAAGAGTGTCAACATTAGATAATAATTATCCCACTATTTTGGAGGGTGTTGAATCTTATAATATTTATGAAAGTAGATTTGGAGAGGTCAAGACTTTATTTAGTGATGAATCCACTATTTCGGAAGAGGTTCCAATTGATTATGAGAGCAAAGTTGCTATCTATGATGATTATTGTGATGAAATGCATGTTATAAACAATAATGATAACCATGAAACTTGTCATCATGATTTTTATTTTCAATTGGATTATGCCTCACATGATAGTTATTTTTTGAGTTTGCTCCCACTACTATTCACGAGAGTAAATTTGCTTATGTGGAGAGTAGTAAAATTAATATCCTTGTGCATCATGAAAATAATGCTTTATGTGATTGTTATATTGTTGAATTCATTCATGATCCTACTGAAAATTATTATGAGGGATGAATATATGCTTGTAGGAATTGAAATAATATCAAGTTTCCTCTCTATGTGTTGAAAATTTCAAAGTTATTCTTGTTTTGCGTTCCTATGCTAGTTGATTCTTGTTCCCATAAGTTTTTTGCTCACAAAATACCTATTCCTGGGAAGTGGGTTAGACTTAAATGTGCTAGTCATATGCTTCATGATGCTCCCATTATGTTTCAATTCTTATCTTTTACGAGTGAATCATTGAAATCATCATGCCTAGCTAGAAAGGCATTAAAGAAAAGCGCTTGTTGGGAGACAACCCAACATTTACCCCAACTATTTTTGTGTGTTCACATGATTAAGCTATTGTATTAATCATGTTTTATAGATTTTGTTTCAATAAAGTGCCAAGTAAAGCCTTTGGGATTGTGTGGATGATAGTTGACTTGTGTAACATCCCAAAATTCTAAATTTTGGAATGTCATAATAAATAGATAGATTTGATTGACTGTTTGATTGATTGACTGAAAGTGAGTGAAATTCGAAACCTTTTTGAAAGTTAAATGAGAGGGAATAAAAGGACTTTCCCAAACTTTCATTTTTGCATTTTTGATCTTCGTGAATTCAAATTCTTTTCAAATACAAAACCCTAGAGAGAAGATGACATGACTTCTTCCATTTAATAAATGAAAAGGGTGTTTGAAAAATATTTGAATTCCATTGGAAAATATTTCCAATTCAGAAACTTTAAGCAACTCAATGATTTTCACGAGAGAAGATAAAATGACTTCTTCAAATTATATGAAATATGAGTTGGGAGTTTCAAAGAAACTCAAATTTAAAAATCCAGTTGAAGTTATTTTTCAATTTGGGTCATTTGAGTTTTTATTCAAATTATTTCTCTCCAAAAATAAAATATATGGAAAATAGGGTAAAATGATTCCCTACAATAGAAAATTGGAGAAAAATTAATTTGAAATCATTTTGGTATTTTTAAAAAATGATTTTTGTTGGATTTTATTAGACCAGTAGCACTCTTTGAATTATATGGATTTGTGTGTATTTTATTTAATGCCAGAAAAATGTTCATGTCGTAGAAAATCTTTTTCTGAAAATTTTGATATATTATATGCCTATATAATATTTTCTTTTATTTTGTTTTTATCTGTTATGTTGTCTGAAAAAATGTTTTATAAAAAAAGAGAAACCTTTCCCCGACTGGGCCGGCCCAGCTAGCCAGCCAGGCCAGGCCCAGCCCAACCGGCCCGTCCGCCTCGCCCTCCAGCTCGGGACAGAGTCCCGAGCATTGCCGCAACCGCCGCCGCCTCGACGTCCGTGCGCCGCCCGGAGTCCTCCGCCGCCTTACCCCTCCTCCAAGGCCACCCCTCCCCTCCCCTACTATAAAGCCGCCGCCCCGGGCCCCACCTCTCTCTCCTCCCTTGCACTCCCGCGCCGCCGCAGATCCGCGCCGCTGCCCGCCGCCTCGCCGCGCCCTT